>NC_092698.1:22871808-23127375 GCF_964275005.1 Diadema setosum | reverse complement strand
AAACCTTACATTTTTCATTTTCTTCTTTGCTTTCTAGCCGTATGTATAAGAATATTTTTTATTGTTCGAACGATGCGATCACGTTTAAGCTTTTAATGAGTACATTTCAGATAAATTGCAAAGTGAAAGTGGCTCGCTCGTTCTGCCCGTACTTATTTATAGCAAAATGAAAAATTTTCATAAGTTATTATCATAGTCCTTCGCAGTGATTTCTTCTACTATGTTTAATTCCTCAGAAATTTAATTTAAAATGAGAAATGCTCTATAAAAGCGACTTTTATACTCTGTTTTTTTTACAAAAAGTCCCTACCGTGGGAGGGGGTATCCCCCCTCCCACACTCTCCCCCGCTTGGTCGTTTCGCTCCCTCGCCGAGGATCTCACACCATCACATTATCATATACTCCCGTATGTAATGATCATAGTCCTTCGCACTGATTATTTTTCACTATGTTTAATTCCTTTGAAATTTGCTTTTAAATGGTCTATAAACGCGACTTTTGTACCCTGTTTTACAAAAGCTCCCTACAGTGGGAGGATCTCACATCGTCACATAAATGTGCCCACGTTGAGATTTTGCCCCCCCCCCCCCCCCAAAAAAAAAAAAAAAAAAAAAAAACCCAGAAGTGTTCCGGCGCGCTTGTCTTGTACATTGTATATACCTACTTGATATATATATATATACACACATATATATATATATATATATATATATATATATATATATATATTTGTGTGTGTGTGTGTGTGTGTGTGTGTGTGTGTGTGTGTGTGTTTGCGTGTAGGCCTATAGAGTGTATTATCTTATTAGAGGGAATTGATATAGGTAGAGCTTTATACAAGGCAGGTCCGGTGTCCCTGCACCTACCTCGAATCCGAAAGGTTGTCCCGGCGTAAGAGGAGTGTCTTTTTGAAAAGAGTTGAGCACCTGGTCTGCGGCAGAAATTTGTGGCCCTGTCCCTGCGGCGTTCTTGCTCCCCCACGCCTGTAGCTTCCATAGGTTGGATCCCTGCACGTGACAGAAGGTCATAAAAGAAGCCAACACGACAAAATTTAATCCAAAGACGGACATCAGCGTTTCTAGTGCATCGAAAGTAGTGGAATAAAAATATGCGTAATCATCTCCAATTCCTGCCATTTAAACTCAACAAGCATTTGAAAACCATCACACCTGCCTTAGAGTTTCTGTACCTCTTCCTCCACAAGCTATTGGAAAATTTGATTTGTTCCCCGCCCCTCATAATTTCGTTATTTATTCCAACAAGCAGGAAAGTACAGTTGTTTTCAACAACAAAAAAATCAAACCATATTCTCACAGCGTAAATATAACTTGAATCATAAAATAATGGCAGTGCTAAATTTCCTTTTCCCTCCCAAATTTCTCCGCCCCTTCTTTTCTTTTCCCTCACCCCATTTTTTTTTTCTCCTCGCCCTTCTCCTCGCCGTTCTCTTCCCCTCCACCACAAAATATGTAGGTTTTGAAATAAGAAATAATTATTATCATGCAGAAGGGTGAAGACTGAGGTATGACTTTTCATCAATGAGTCTCCATCTTACAAAATGAAATCTGTAAGATCGCAAACTAACAAAAATAGTCGATTCCTGCTGGTTCTATTTTTTTTTTCAATATGTCTGTTAAAAGGCAGATCAGCAGTTGCAGTCTTACAAATTTCATTTGTGCATAGGGGGACAAATGGAAGTAAACTCAGACATCTATGTAGGTTTTGTTGTCAGAAAGCAGTGAAAGAGAAAAAAAAAATTGACTACAGCTTGAAAGCAGGTTATTCTCCAACCTCTATTCTCGTGGTGTCACGCGTGTCGTATCTCACGTCGACATTAAAGGTGATATCATTTCGTTGCCCTTCATTAAGTTCTACCGCCGTTGGTAGTATGCTATTCACACGGATGGTTGGCTCTGAAAAAGAATG
Organism: Diadema setosum; assembly: GCF_964275005.1. Taxonomy (NCBI): domain Eukaryota; kingdom Metazoa; phylum Echinodermata; class Echinoidea; order Diadematoida; family Diadematidae; genus Diadema; species Diadema setosum. Next base: position 23,125,449 of record NC_092698.1, on the reverse strand, counting down.
ATATAATATTAGGTTGGCAATGTTCGTCCAGTCTTCATAAGCTTACACACACACACACACACACACACACACACACACACAACACACACGCACTCGCACACGCACACACACATGATTTTGACAATCTCATTCATGCCTTTGACCTTCCGAGTGAAATTGAGCAGGGTGTCCGAGCGATTCTCATTATGAATCAATGAATATGAGTAAAAAAAAAAAATAAAAAAAAGGCATAGTTGCATATGAACAGATTATACAGAGTGGCTCGTGAGAGGATATGTCCCCTCTTTTGCATGTTTAAGAAAATTCGAACGTACCAACCATTCCAAGAATTATAAGTTTCGCAGTCGACGTTCATGCATTAATCGTAATGTTCTGAAACGTACATACATTTGATATACATACCTTGGGAGCACTGCTGTCTCTTGCACGAAACAATGGAATTAGTGGAATCTCTCCCTATCAGCGTGTACCTCGGTCTGGGGCGCCCTCCTTGACCAAACTCAAGACAGAGGAAAAGTTTTTGTGGAGTGCAACCGAGTCCACGCAAGTCTAACCTACAAGTTAGATATGGAATTGCGGAAAAAAAAACTAAATCAATCCCTCGTCTTTTAAGGAAATTGTAACGTGTGATACATCACACCAACACTTGCAGGAGGTCGCAAGTGTCATTGCAAATGGTGGGACAAAAATCAGCTGAGTCCGTGTCGTAGAATCACTTCAAAATAAATCTTACCCTAAAACTCCATTCTGTGACGAGATATGCACGATATCTGACGTCTGACGGCGTCTGAAAAATGCTTGTACACTTTCGTGAAAACATCTCCTCTAACAGCTACCAAACATTGACAATTTCAACTTTCTACCTAAAATTTAAATTTTACTCACACGGAATTGATGGCTTGGACTTAAATTTGCCATTACATTCCATAACGAGTCTTTAGGTAAAGTCAATGAGGCTAAATTTGCATTTCTGACCACAAGACCTACACCAATTCAAAGTGCTTCGTAGCGAGCGCGGCGTGTGCGTAACCTTTGATAGTCTGCTATAGCGATCGTTTCTTTCGGCGCGCTGCTTGAGTTTACTGCCACGCGTGACCATCAACCTCTAAAAGTGGTTTTCTGTTTCTGCTCTCATGAAAAACTGAACTACAGTGTGCAAATGAAGCAACAAATCGTCATTTTTGGTCAATTGTGGAATGTAAATTCAAAGTCATTTTCGATGTCTCCGAAACAAAGCAAACAAAATCAAGATAAGATTTATGTAGGTCTGAGATACCGAAATAATCACATTAAAATCTGTGTATCGCGCACAGATTGTGCCCCCCCCCCCTATATAACTTCTTTATTATATGATGTATGACCGTCATATTTGGCAAATGTGTAGAGCAACTCATACTCTACATGACCCAACATTTCTCAAGGTCATCCACTGAGGGCGCTATTTCCCAAAATATACAGAAATACATAGGAAATACGCTAAAATCATGTTTTTTCTTTTTATTTCTTTATCCCCAGTATATATGTTTTTATTTCATATCAATCATTTTCATATTTACCAAAAAGGAAAAGCAAGTCAACCTTCACGATTTGTTATGGTTGAAATTTCTCAAGGTCAACACGTGGGGGCGCTACTCGTTACAATATAAAGAAATATATGAAACCTATGATGTATTGCTTGGAATGGGTACATAAATTGGTATCACATTTCATATTTCCAAAATATTGAGATTTTGAGTTTGCAGATTGATAATATGATTTAAAAAATGATATTACAGGCAAAGCTTGTGTGAAGATAACACAAAATAAAAGGGTAGTCTTTGGAAAATGCTGTATTTGCGATTATTTCTATTATATCTATTGTTTGATGCCTATGTCATATAAAAAATAAAGGAAATAATAAGAAGACCATTTCAGGGTAATTCACAAACATAATTACTTCACATTTTGGTCCTTCAGCAAATTACAGCCAAGAAAACCCCCATTTCATCTATTATCATATTGTTAAGTGAAATTGGCACAGAAAATCATTCAAAATCTGACTGACATGGTTGTCAGTTTACGGTTGCCATGGCAACCAGCAATATCTGACATAGCTAAATTATATATCAAAATGTTTGCAATAAAATTTTAGGAAAAGTCACCAAATTTGGTTGAAATCGAGTAAAGGGTGTAGGAGTGGCAAACGAAAATATGGTGGGGGCACAATATGCCCCCTTGGGCTTTATAGGGTTAAGAATGAGGCCTCCACCTTCAAGCACATAATATATGCTACCGTCAGGAGTCCCGACCTATTCATCTCTTCCCCTGTCATGATTTGTATTGTTTTTAAATTTGTTTCAAATTAAGAGAATAAAGAAAGTTACAAAATAGACGTTCATAGACAGTAGGTAGAGTAGTAGTTTACTGTCCTTCCATTTCAGTGTTTTACGATTTTGGTCACTTAATTCTCGAAAGACGTACCTTGTAGAAACGGTAAATGTGTTAGTACTTCCACTGCGAACCTCCCGGTTCCGATCCGATCCCCTCAGCAGCTGCTCGTTTTCGTCGGTCCTGCTTTCCCCACTGGAGTCAGAGCTTGTGAAGATGCCCAATCGCCACAGGTCGGAGGTCCCCGACCCACCAAAAGGATTTGGTGTTGGTTCCAAGCTCACGGATACCTCCAAGTCTAGAGTTGTGGAGCCGTCTGGACGGTTTCCTGTACTACTGGAACTCATTGCCCACCCCATGGAGCGGATCCGAACCTGAGGATCGTCACTGCCTCCCCCACCAGCACCCCCGGACCCACCAGGACCTCCGGATCCACCAGGACCACCGGACCCACCTGGACCGCCCGAGCCACCGGACCCACCAGGTCTTGATTCTGTACCAGAACACAAATATTTTAACAAAGATGATCACACACAACACACACGCGCGCGAACACGCACGCACACACACACACTCATACGAAATTTTCTCTTTGTCCCTCTCACCCGTTCCCAGTCCTTGTTTATTTTTTTTAAATCTTTTTAATCTTTATTTGATAGTAACGGCTTATCTTTTTTTCCTTTCGCTTTTGTCTCATACGCTCCTTTTCGCATGAAGTCTTTGTCATTTTTCTGCTTACCATCCTCGTTCCAGGCCTATATACCTGTCCTTTCACCATTGTAATTACTATCACCAATTTACACACCTCTTCTTTTCACTTTGTACTTTCATATGTGGTCACTACATTCTTTAAAACGGAAATCGGCGACAAAATAATTATAAAAGTTAGACTAAAATGAATGAGTAAAATCTTATAAACACATGTCGCAACAACGAAGCTTTGATCAAAATCGGTGAAAATTAAGGAAGCTAAGAATTTTGAGGTTTCGCTCTTATCATGAAAACAGTTCTTGAACAGACAATGTCAATATGCAAATAATGATTTGATGATGTCATCGCCTCACAACTTGCCAAAGAGTTCGTACAAAACATCTTAAAATATTATCTTTTTTTTTGGGGGGGGGGGAGGGGGTTTCAAGCATAATTAGGCCACTGTCTTAAAACTGCTTAAAGGCTACTTTATCTGTTTGACAATTATTTTGAAGTTATTCCTTCAGGAATTGCACAATATTTTACACTTTGATTATTTGTATAAGATCAATGGATCGTATTGTAAATAGTAATTGTAAATAGATGATATCATAATCTCACTCTTTTGCATTTTCATATCAATTTGTCAAGACCTGTTTTGAAAAAAAAAAAAAAAACCTGCCAAATCTGTAAAATTTTATAGCTTCTTTACTTTTCATCCCATTTTGATCAGCGTTATTTCTTTCTTTCTTTTTTTTTCTTTCTTTTACTGTTGTTCTTGTAGCATTTCACTCTTTCTTCTCAGACCAACTTGTGACTAGTCTGGAATTCCTCTCTTAGAATTTACTATGGTAAGCTGCGAGAATGTTGCCCTCACCTTCGCGGCAGCTCTGCTGCTGGCAGGAAACGACTTTCTCCAGCAAAAATTCAGTGGTTGGTCTCTCTCCTTTGTCGAATTCGATGCACAGGAATGGGTACGTACATCCAATTTCTGCCGCCGGAAAGTTGAAAGATCCGCTGAGCGTTACGGGCTGTCCTGGTCGCCAGATCTTGCGTCTTCCGAGGTAATCTAAAATGTCTCGGACTTCGTTGAACCTGCCGATTGGTTCGTAAATGGGTGGCTTGAATTCAACGAGTTTCATACGAAATACGACGTTTAAAGCATGCTCATTAATTACCAATACTTATTGATATCTCTGCTTGCAGAAGTCGGGACTCAGCATAACTTGCATGTTACTGTGATATTTATGTGACTAACAAAAGACATGGCGAGGGAACGTGCAAATTATGCTGAGTAGAGGGGAAGGTGCGCTCCAATGTCTTTTGTTAAACATTTCAGTACTTTAGCAATGATTGACAGATGAGGTCATACGAGGAATATTGGTTTGGAAGGATTCTTTGTGGGCGTTCCCAAGTAATCTGAAGAAAAATAGAAGAAAAAAATCGTTAAAAATATATGGAATGTTTCTAGATATTCGTTTCACCGCAAAAGTGATGTTGAGGGTATCGTAAATCAACACAAATCAACATGCATTTGGATTTCAGGGGCCCTTAAGCTAAGACAACGAAAATTGTTGCTTGTTTGTTTTACACTAAAAAAAAAATGGATTGTAAGCAGATGTGCAGGAAATGTGTGCACACCGCGGAGTTTCGGGGTACACTGCACTGCATAAAAAAATTGCAGGGTGTTTGGGGTTTCAAGGAGGACCACAGTTCGGGGTTCCGACAAGTACATTGTACTACAGTTTGGCAGGAGCCATGCAACGATTATAAAGGGAAATGACCCTTTACTCCAGACAGGGCATCGTCACCAGCTTAGAACAACCAAGCAACCAAGCAAGCTCAAGAACTGGAAACTTATCGAGTTTGTATTTATGTTCTTATCAAGCGTGTAAATCATCTCAACTTTGAAACCAGTATAATAAAATCACTGTTTATTGTAAGAATACGGTGCGATTGGCTACTTATTTCGAGGCACACTAGCTGCGCAAGTAGAACGAGTTGATGAATGAATGGTCTGTTAACAATCTGTTGCATTTGGAGATAGTCAACCATTGACTGTACGTCCCTATAGAAAAGATCCCAGTCGCAGGGAGGACTTTCGTTCCCCACATTAAAGGTATTTTCTACCATTGGGAGCAGTGATTTAAAAAATAAATGGAGATATCACATTTGATGCATATGCGTAGGTCAAGTGTATCACAAAACATCCTACAATATATTTAAGAAATTGCAATAAAGCCTAAAATATAAGAAGATATAACTATTTTTCTGAATAAACCATGACTGTAGACGGTTTAGTCTAGGCACATTTTTATCGTAACCATTTGACACATTTTCATTATGCAAACTAGACACATTTTTCGTATAACCATTGTTCACATTTTGCACATTTAACTGTACTTAACCTTGATTATACTGATTCAAATTTTTACATTGGTTGTTTCTATTCCTGACTCACATTTTAGAAATATTTCGAAGCACTGTTTCTTTTGTGTGTGTGTGTGTGTGTGTGTTTTGGTTTTGTTTGTTTTTTTGTTTCATCTGCAAATGGTGAATTATGCCTTTAAAGGGGAATTGGATTTTCACAATTCACATCATGTAGAACATAAATTGACAGCTCCGTGTTTAGATTAATCTATGGAATAAGCCAGTTCGGAGTTAGCTCATGGGCACATTGGTCCGAATGACCTTTCTTCTTTCTCAGGGGCACTTCACTCGTTTTAGAGCGACATAATACGTAAGCTTTACATAACAATTTATGGAATTTATTGATCCTGTTCGAAAAAAAAAAAAGAATGAACTTGCGTAGACCAGATGACCAGAATGATCCGTCAATTAACACTTAGGAAAGCATCCATTTCATTATTTTGCATTCAATGTATTAACAATCTATTGATATTGCCAAATACCACGTTTGCTGTCAGGTGGATGTGCTGGCAAGCGGCATATAAGGATTACATGAATAATCATTACATCACAGATGCTTATCCCAGCGAATCTAGAAACCACCATGCCTGTTGGTACGAATGACCTTTCTTCTGCTCATGCGCAAAGTGGAACTGCGAACTGGCTTATTAATTGTGGTCCTTTAGCAGAGAAACCCACTCTGGAAAGTCCGAAACAAATTACACTGAACAAGGATGATTACATAGAAGCTTCACTATGCTTAAAAATGCATGAGTGAGGACTCACTGTAAGAATGCATAAGTAGGAGGCTCAATTATATTTCAGAAATGTAGCAATGTAATTCCATTCCAATACCGCTTCCTTAACAAGGTCACTTGTGCATGATTTATGCATGTTTTCTTCTTTTGTCCTGTGTCCTTGAGTCCCCACTCAGGCATACTTACGGTGAAGCTGCTATGTCATCATCCTTGAAAACATTCTTATTCCCTATTCCAATCATTATAAATTCTGAAACTCTGTACCCAGTATTACCAATTTATAATTTTTCAAATGTAAAAGTCTGAAAATCATTCAGAGTTCTCCAATAAAAGTCCCCTGTGACAACTTCCAAAGTTTATGTCATCTGTTTGAGAAGGAACTGAAACAAAACTAAAGGGAAGATAAATACTACAAAACGGGTATGTTTTAGTATTTACATTTCATCATGACCTTCGGTATGTGAAAAACAATAAACACAGATAGTTGCAGTTATAAGAGGTGTAGGAATTATACTCGTAATACATGAACGTTTCCAGTCAAACAGCTTGACTAGAAAGACAACCAGTTTTAATACAGAACCGACGCAGCGGCCGTACGTACCTGCTGTCGCCGTTTGCATCGTTGCTCGTGAACACGCCGACCCGCCATAGTCCGTCACCTGAGATTGTGTCCGTGTTTTGGCTTGGAGTGAGTGTCACGTGAAGAGTCATTCGAGCCTGTCCATTGCTCCTGATGCTGTAAGGATCTAGTGAGGCACTCATCCCGTCGTATCTGGCGGTAAGACCTGTAAGGGGGAATAAATAACAGATTTCTTGCGCATGATATTCAAGGAAATGTCTCTGGAGAGCTTACTTTGTTTTACTATGTTCCAGTTACACCCCGCGTTTCCATCTGTCCTCCGTTTTTGCTTCTCTCACGAGAAAACTATTACAAGATAATTAGCTCTTATAGGATGTTCCTCCCACTCGATTTGAAAAGTTGTTAATTGCGTTATACCTGCCTTCAACTGTAATATTGTGTGTTATTTCTTACCAGTTATACTTCAGACTTTGATTTATTTGTTTAGTTTGTGTCATGTTAATTCGTAAAAAGTGGAAATAAATGAGCCGATGAACTTAATTCAATTCAATTTCCTAAATTGAAAATTTTATTGTAGTTTCCTAAGTTGAAAATTTTCCTACTTTGAAAAATTTTATTTAAAGATGATCAATTTTCTACTTCGTGGAAACAATTAAATGAATGAAATCGAATAGATTTTTGTAGAAGGGTAATATGGGTAATGTGATGAGGATAAATATGGTCTACCAATCGGGAAATAGTTCTAACTCAACTTAGAGTCATGATTCTTGATAATATCCGTAATTGCAAAGAACTTTTGAACATGTTGAACGTTTCATTGCGCCAAGAGTATTTGCGACAAGAAAAACCTTTTGTGAATTTGATTGCAACTGTTAACGAAACGTTAAATTTGCTACGTTGGCAGACATTCGCCGCACAGTGAGATACTCTCTTTAAATCCGTTCGGAAATAGAGAACGTGATATTGGATATAGATAGTACATAAAGAAAATATGTAACTGTAAATATGGCAGATATGTATATATTTGTTTTGCCTTTACCTGATGGGCAGTCGAATTCAGAGCATAATTTTACCACGCCTCCCTGGTGTGCCAGATTGAATGACGTAGAAGCGGCATCGTTCTTGGCAAACTCAATGCAGAAGTAGGGATGCCTGTTGGGGATGACGCAGATCTCTCGGAGATCAAATTGCGTTTGTCCTACGAGTTTCAACGGATTCCTCGCACTGAAGGCAAAAATAGATATAGGAAAACAAACGATTAAATCAATAGATGAATAGATAAATACATGTATATGAATATCAAAAGTCAGTTAAGCAGTAAATACAATGAAAATGAGAAATGACTATGACAGATTAAAAATAAGAATGTGAAAAGAAAAAAAAAGAAAGAAAGCGCGTCTCATGTTATTCGGGGTTTTTTTAGGCCATAAACTGGGGTTCTGACAAATAAGCCTATGAACAAAACAAGATCTTTCCCGCAAAAGTCAGGACATGTAATAATGATTTGGCGATATCTCCATCTCCTTAACAATGTTAAGTATCTCCCCTCTTCCATCGTATCGTCTTGGCTTTGGACAAAGCTGATTTTTGCGGTTATAATCATAGATTCTTTTATTATTATATCATTTTTTGCAAGCTAGTAAAACCTCTTCTTTCTTTCTTTTTCACTATTTAGAAATCATGGAGCTCTCGTACTTGTGAGGTGTGCGCATGGCCCTCGAATCAAGAATGTTGTTCTGATAGGCGTATTTCCGTCCCTCCCCGTATTGGTCGTCAGCGGCGTACACGCCCATTCTCCACAGGTTCCTGCCGCTAACGCTGTCCGAGCCGGTGTCGGGCGTGAGAGTCATGGCGACGTTCATGCCGGTTAGGCCGTTGGGCTGGTAGCCGCCGGTGATGTTCCAACCAACTCCCACATTCTGGAAGAGAACGGTCGGGCCTTGCTGGGCCGAGGCTGTTTATATCAAATTTGATTTTTTTTTTTATTATTAGAGGAATAAATGAAAAAGGATAAAAGACGGTAATGAGAACAATAGAATATTAACTCTTGACGCTGTCGAGGGAAGAAATCGAGAGGTTAGACAATTTATATGGATCCCCATTTCCCAGGTATCACCAACAGACATTGAAACCACAGCATCACTCGAGCCGCTCTTTTGATTCAAATACACATGAACAGAACCATACAACACATAACATCAAGTTTTCTCTCACACATGGGCACAAAACCCCATACACACAAACACAAACACACACACACACACACACACACACACACACACACACTCGTATATACATGCACACGCTGAATTCTCATAGTCATAACACAAACGGTCATACCACAACGGTAGGACAAGCAGACAAGTCGGGAAGGAACACAAGGGAGAACCACAAACTTTTGACATAGTTTTTGTTGTGGGTATTACATAGATAGGTAGGGTTTGCGTTGGCAAACAAGTGACACAGACACCTGACAAAGACATGTACTTGAACGCAGACAAACAGACAGACAGACGAACAAGAAGACAGACAATGCAACATGATGGTGATAATTCTGACATGGTTATGACAAAAAAAAAGTGATTTATGTCGTGTGCAGGAAGCGTAAGGGAGGGTGAACGGAAATATCAATAACATTTCAACTCACCTGCATTGCCTCCGTGCTGAAACCTTTAGACAAAAGCTTGGAAGAAAGAATTCAAATCCTCAAAAGACAAAACCATGTAAAATGTTCTTTTCAAGGCCATAATGAGATGTGCATTGCCTTCGAAGGTGGGCACGCGCACGTTTGTCTATATTTAATCCTGAAGATTATGAATCAAAGATAGTGACTATCAAGAAATTCTGGGAAATCACTCCTATAATAATTTTACTACTTAAAGCTTTTCCCTCCATATCGTCGAATTTCTTGAAAATTTTGAATTTCGTCGTCATCACTTAGATTATTGTTTTATCGAAATGAAATACTGTATCTCATGACTTAAAAAAAAAAAAAAAAATCGGAGTACGCATGTTTTATCCATCTTCCAAACAGCAAGCGAAAGATTTTTTTTCCAGCCCCAACAAACACGTGCAAAACAGTATCACCTTCCTCGGGTTACTGTCAATTTAAAAACCCCTAAAATTTCTTCTTCTAAACAAAGTATTCCTTTGTCCTGCCTCAGATGACCTTTCTTCGCATTTTCCTCCCTTCTCGAATTTGTTACCTTTGACCCCTGTAAATTTATCTCCAGATACATGTTATGCCCTTAACTCTTTTCAACAATGCATCGATTGATAATTCCGAAAAGTCACTAGAAGATTACAGGCTTTTATGAGGACATAATTTGCATTGTGTGTTTTCCTTCATAATTATTTTAAGAACTAGTTCTTACTTATTCCCTGCATTGAGTTCGTCGATTCGCATTTGGATTTTGTAATGACGTGTATGTGACTAAGACATTTAACGTCAATTGCCCGATATTCTTGAGAGAAATCGTAGTCAAAGACGTTGCAGCCAAAGGCAGCGATCGTGGAGGTCCATCTTGAATCTCTCATGGACGCTAGTATGGGCATACAGGGGGAGTTCCGCGACAATGGTTTGGTAGCCTCGTCCAAGATCTACGAGTGGGTGGGTGACAAGAGAAGATGGAAAAACATTAACTGAACATACCTCCTACTGCTGACGTGTGGCATTTACAAAGGGATTAAACATGATTTATATGTGCGTCAAGAGACATGTTTGATGGGCTATTTAGCTTATTCTGTGAGGAATCCACTCCGTAATTATCCAGCCGTTCTGTAAATGCTATAGGCTTTCTGCAACATGTCCTATTTACGTATATAGTCCCTACTTGTTACTTCTTCTTTGTTTCAGAATGCGAAGTGACATCAATTATGGTATGACTGCGTTCGAAACAGACGTTGATACATCACGTGTTTTCATGTCAGAGGACTTTATCATTTCCCTGAACAGCATGCATAAATACCGCAACAAGATCAAAAGGCGTTGATATGGACCGCCTTTGTTAAAACATTCCTTTGAAATAGTAATTATTTTTCTTATATGCCTAAGAGGGAAAATAATAAACATTATTAAGAAAAACATACGTAACAAAAAAAAAAAAATCAACATCCCGGCCATAATGTATAAGCTGTTGCATCATGTTAAATTCCACAACCAAAGTTAACTTTATCAATTACAAAGAGGTACTTGATAAGTAACCCTTTGCACACTAAAGGTCACTTGCGAATACAGCAAGATAATTTTTTTTTTAATTTCCATCTTTAAAAAAAAAAACCACGAAATAAATGTATCAATAACATGAACACTTGTGTTGCGCCAGTATCCATGATGACTTGATGCTTATGTCGCAGAGAAAGGAAGATAGAAGATGTGAAGAGAATGATGAGAACAAGAATGAAGGAAACAAAAGGTATAATAGTGCTTCTCCAAATAACCGAGTTTTAAGTAAAATCTAAGGAATGACGAATCATACGAATGTCTTGAAGAAATTTCACAAGATAACGAGATTATTTGGCTCAGAATTAGCACTATGGAAGTATCAATCATTCCTGAATTATTATTTACTATTCATTTTATAATGAAATTGTGGTACCTTGTTTTATTCAACTCTTTTGACCACATCGACCTTTTCAGACTCTGTACAATGCTTTCTATCAAGTGAACGAAAAATTGAAAATGACTGGCGCACAATTTATTCCGATAATAGACACTTGAGGCATGCAATAAATACTTTTTGGTTCACCCCGCGTTAATCAACTAATGAATGCGGGTTTGAGAAAAAAAAAACTAGTTTTCGTATAGGTTTCGCTAAAATTTTTCACAGGAAGAATGTGTACTAGATGACGCGTAATTGCCCGTTTCTGAAAGAAGTCGATAACAGTATTTCGTATACATACGGTAATCAATTCCTTATGCTACATTTAATTGTTCTGTAAATATATAAAGTGGTCCTTAAAAAAATCGTAATTCAAAAAGGGGTAAAAAAACAAGTTTTTATTTTAATCTTTTAAATTGATCATACTATAATTTGTTTACCTGCCCTTTTCATGATATAAACTGATGAGATCATCGCTATTATACAATAGCATGCCTACATTAATTTACATGAAAAAGAAAACAAAAACACAATAGGTAGCTTAAAGGCATAGTTTACCATTTGCAGATGAAACAAAAACCCAGCATTAGTGCTTTAAAATAGTTCTAAAATGTGAGTTAGGGATAGAAACAACCACTGTAAAAATTTGAAATAGTAGTAAAATCGATGTTAATATTGTTAACTATACATAATGTGAACAATAGTTATAATAAAAATATTTCCAGACTAAACCGTCTACATAACGGTTTATTGAGAAATCTACAGATATCTCCTTATATCTTAGGCTTTATCACAAAAATTTTATATGAGAGGATGTTTTGTGGTATAAGAGACCTACACATATGCATCAAATGCCATACCTTGAAAAAAAACATTATCATGAAGTGTAAGTTATCACCCTTTGCTCAGCTGCATGACTTCAGACTTAAAGATAAAGATACAGAACGTAAACAGATTTTACAAATTGATAATAATGATAACGATAATAATAATGATTATTATTATTATCATCGTAATTATAATGACGAAAATAATAGTAATTGCCGGATTTTCTTATAATTCTATAAGTATATGTAGATTCAGTAAGTCTATAAAAAGTAGGTCGCTTATGTGCAGTCCCATAGTATTGTCGTCAACAGTTTGTTATATCTTATTCTTGGGTGTTTGGTTTTTTGTGTGTGTGTGCCTAATGACTACTAGTTTTCCAAATAATAAATCTGCGAGATAAGCAAAATATCTGCTTCCCCACACGCCACCCTGTCAGAGCCGGCGTTTGTTTGTTTCTTCTTTTCTTGGTTTTCATAATTTAATAATGATCTCCATAGCAAATCCCTGGCTTACAGAATTGAAGACAAATAGAAAGGTCAGACCAGGGAGATAGGATCCCTGCTCTGACCACGTGACCTAATTTTACTAGTACAAGGCCCTTTGGCACAGTGATACCTAACTTCGTATTGACAGAGCTTACAAAAAAAGTTAAAAAGAAAAAAAAAAGAACAACTCTGGGAGCGATGGCGTGAAGTCTGCTAGAAGAATCAGGCTAAACGGGGACATGAACTGCATGTAGGTGTTGTAATTTCTGACAAAGGATTCGAACCGACGATTGGAATCGTGATGAAGGTATTGTAATGAGTCACTAAAATAATTAGAACAAAAAAGTTAACGTACACTTGAAAAAAAAAAAAACCAAAGAGAGGAGAAAGCATAATCAATGATTGATGGATGTAGTTTCCACATAAAATCATACGCTATATGGGGTTCAAATTACGTTATTTCGCAGATGACAAGGAACTTTGCTTTCATTTCTGCATAAACGTATCATCAATATTATGTATTTTGCCCTAAGTGTGACAATTCTGCTCCAAATTATAGTGCATTTCCTAAACATATAGGACCTATATGTTCCTGATGACTTCAATAACGGAGTAAAATCAAATGAATTGAATGAAATGAATACGAAATTTCAATTTAACTGAATTCAATCGAAAGGGTTGAGGTTACACCAAAAATATGGAATGCGAAAGTCTCACTAGTGTTCATCGAAGCTACATTAGATGAAACAATATCCCTGCACATTAGCTGAGGCGACAGTCATGAACTCACAGCTCTCCTTTTCATTTTTGCATAAACATATCATCAAAATTATGTATTTTGTCTTAAGTGTGACAACGAGAAGTTTTTCCCACAAAATGACAGGTCATCATTGCTTAGTTATTTGTTTTCGACGTTAAACAAAATAGAATTGGGGAAAATTAAATTGTGCTTATAAAGGGACACTTGTAAGGCCATAACATTACCGCTTGAACATTACTAATCTTTGTATGTAGTTTTCTGATGATATTACGGACAATCTTATAGATTGTGAATGCAAAAACAGACAAACACCATTTTCTTTTTTTCTCATGAAAAGAAGGTCATCATCAAATGCAAAAAAAAAGAAGATCTTTTCAATGATACTGCACTCGTTCCTTAACAAGAAATGCTTTTGAAGATGTCATTAAAATTATAGCTTATATTTCAATTCTTTTCCTTGTTTTTTAAGCAGGTTTAATGTCAACTCTCACAAATTGATAAAAACTGATATATCGGATTTTATTTTGTGAAACTTTAACTTCCAAACTTCCTTCCAAGATCGACGAAATTTTCAGCAATTATTCATGTCTGATTTCACCATAAATATTTACAACAGCAATCTTGAACCTGGACTGAAATTTCACTTTAATTACAAGTCTATTTCATTCAAATTTATGAATTCTTCCGTCAGGATGTTTTCATTGCAACTGATTTTGTCAATCAGTTGCAAAGTCTATTTCAGTCTACACCTACAACTTTTTTCCACTTAAGGGTATTATACTTTCTTACAAATTTCGAACTGACCTTACGAGAGAATGTGGACCCAGAACGGATGTGCCAGAAAAGCAAGTTTCCTCCCTCGAGAAAACTCGACGAAGAATATTGGTAGTTCATGTTGCAATTCACCTGAAAAAAAAGTAACACAAGGACACGCGGTTGCCATAGATACGGATACAAACATACTGGAGGAAGAAGGGTGGAATACCGTGAAATATCATTTTAAAAACAAATTTGTATGTTTTTTCAGCATTTTTTTCGAACGAGTTGACTGTATCTGCTCTTTTGATATTGGCGGGAAGACGTTTTGCTGTTGGTATCAGTGGAAAGCTCGTTTTACACAGGATAAACAATTTAGTGATGATTGGAGTCGATCTATAAGAGAAACCTTCCATGGACTTGGAACGAGGATTTCTATTGAGAGGTGGTGACAACAAATTCTGGATGAAATTCTGGACACATATTGAGCTCCAACCTTGTAAGCAGGAGAAAGTTATACAAACAGCATCTCGAATTTCACCGCGCCTAATGTATTGGCAGCCAGTGTAAATTTTCGCAAGATTACTTATTTTGCAGCTGAATATTGGAGTTTTTGAAGATTACCAATTTGTGTATCCCAAGAAGTCCACCCTAAAAAAAAAAAATAAAAAAAAAATAATATATATATATATATATATCACAATGGTCACCGCGTGACATTTATGTTTGGAAGTACAAGTCACAAGCACGTTTATACACGTTTCGATTTTCATAGGTATTCACAGTATAGTTAGACGTGCATCAAGTAAAACTTTTACTTTAACGATTATATGTCCTTTATCTATTCATGAGTCCTATATTATACTTCCACATGCAATCTGGAGCAGAATAAGGGGATTAAATCAACATTAGTTTTTTGCTTTTCAAAATCGATATCAATCTCAAACGTTGTCACCTCAATCACTGTCGATTGTTTGTGTGTCTTACCTTTTGGAGATAGTGGCCAACGGGCTCCCACCACGGATCTTGTGGAACCGCGTCTGTCTCACCGGCGAGGTGAGCCTGGTCTCACCCAAGAGCTGGTGCTCGGATGATCCCATCCTCTCCTAGATGTCAGTTTCGTACTGCACGGCTCCGAAAGGAACCTATTTTCCAGAGGCCCCGGTCGAAGATGCTATCCCCCTCCTCCGAAGTTTGAAAGGAGATACGGAGGAGGAGGAGCTGTGCCGGTGAAAGAGATCTTGGTATTCAACGTACGCACGTTCACAAACCAACTGAAGCGCACCAGAATAATGACCACGTATCTGCTTGTATAGGTGTTGGCTCCGCCGGGTACTAACATATGCGTTATGACGTGGCGAACGGAAGTACGTGTACGGTGATGTGGTGCGCTGTTTCCTCATGAATAATGTTTATGTATTCATTCAAGATTACCATTGCTCCGTGATCTAGCTTTGTCTTGAGGATAGAATGCGACTGGAGTTAAGAGCGTCCTTAATTGAAGATGCATGAAACTGCAGTCAATCATGGAATAGGCGATAAGTGCCTTTTCATGGACGCAAATTTATGAACCTATACAATTGTATTATGCAAAACAGAAAGGTTGATGAATAATGAAGCAGATACCTTAACATCTTTCGTCATGTGATCTGTCTATGGAAAAGTGCTTACCTGTTCATTCTCGTCAGTCCGCGAACGATTGTTTGTTTGGTTCATCTCCCCCCCCCCCCTTTTCCGGTAGCAAGGACACTGCAAGAGGTGGATCTTCATACGTATGATGACATCACTACATGTTTCACAATGATTGGCAGCATCCTTTATGTGGGTGTATTCGAATTGCGTTAGTGGCTCCACTCTCTAAGCTATTGGAATCTCTCACAGACTGGGTGTATGGTAACAGAAACGATTGATTCACATCAAATTTTGCTGGATCCCAGGGGAGGAAGGTTGTATGCAAAATTGCTTCTGCAAAGAATAAATGATAGAGAGATGGATAATTTATGCACTAACAATACCGGAGGAACCTTACTCACACAAACACGCTCTCACGTCACTCACATACATACAGACATACACACACACCTACCAAAAAAAAAAAAAAGACTAGCATTGGGTAAAAATACACATTCAGCAAACTTAACCGTGGTTCAATCGAATTTCAGCTGACGCCGTTATGGCTGACCTTTCTCCGTGGCCTTCTGACACACGGGGGAAAAAGAGATCTGATATATTTTTAAGTATCTGCGCCTCTTTCTGGGGGCATCTTTATTTGTCATATTGCATTACAACGTCACTACGTTACTCTTTTTGACAGTTTTAGGACGCTATACGGCAATGGACCGAATTCTATAAAACCGCAGTCTTTAGAATCAGTAATATATCTAAGATGAATTATTTCTAGTCATTTCCCATTCTTATTTTTATTTTCATATCCACATTTCATTTTTAGGAATGGAACAAAATAGCGTAAATAATGCGAAAAAAAAGAGAGACCCAACATGACACACCAAAAGCAAACAAATTGTTGCAACTAAAAGGGAAGTTCACTCAATAGCATTATGATTATGTGGATTGATGGAAAGCAGCATTGTAATAAGTAGAGAACATGAGCGAATAAAGTTTGAGGAAATTATGTAGGACTATCAGTACAAAAGTTATGAAGGATTAAAATCTCAGTTCCGCCCTCGTTAGGATGAGAAGACTGCAACAGTTCGTGACATCACTGCAAGACAACTATACAAACGAAATAAAAAGATTTTTTTTTTAAAGAACACTTCCTCTCATCTTGTTACAGTTACTGACGCAAGGGTAATATCATTCCCCGTGCTTTTTGATACGATACAGATAAGTCAATGCTCTTTATGCTAGAAAATGAAAATATGGAGAATTCCCCTCTTATTTTCTTTATGACATATGATGTGCCGTTATTCTGCAGTGACGTGAAAAACTGTAGTAGTCTTCTTATCCAGTAATGGCGGCACTGGAACTTTAAATATCTATAACTTTCGAACGGAGTTCAATATTGCTCAAACCTGACTGACGTGTTTGACTAATATTAGTGCATTAAGTCATTAACCCTTTTAATACTTTAAACACCTTTTTCTCTTTCTGATAAAGTATAATGTGATGATGGTTTTCCACTCTCCCTCTTCATTTTCGCTTTTTCTCTCGTTCTTTCTCCCAAACACACAAACACACTCCGCACACACACATGCCCCCCCCCCCCCAACACACACATACACAATTTCTGAGTCCAGCAAGGTTAGAATAGTACACGTGTACAATAATTATATTTCGGACTCTATACCTAATTGTTATAACTATATACTGCTTATATCTTAGTCTGTATAAAGCAAGAAATATTCGCGGCATCAAATTTTCGCTAATTGCCGATGCATCCAATGCATCATAATGTAGAAAAGAACTTTCGCGTGTATGCATTCTAATTTTGAGAATCTTGGCTCCCTCGAAATTCGAGAAATTAAAATGCAAGCACAAATTTCTGTTTCTGCAGCTCGTTATAATTTCATCCCCTCTCTGCTATATTCCTGTATGCATGGTTTTCTTTTCATCTTTTTTCATGGAATTGTCTGTTTTCAAACACTCTTTGCATTTTCCCTTTTATTTAATTTCGCGGTGTCCTTCTTTCCCATTTCCTTGTCTCTCTATTCTATCATCTCTCTGAGAAACTTTCCCACGTTTCTTTTCATTTTCTTCTGTTTTTCTTCAATCATAGGCATCGGTAAAAAAAAAAAAAAGAAGAAAGAGAATGTTAAAGTTAAGGAATTGATTGAAATCAAAGTTTAAATTAAGATTAAATCAAAGAAAGCGAAAGTGACGTCATATTCGACGATGGTGGGGGGGGGGAGGACTATAAAAGAGAAAACATCTGTCCATGTTTGGCACTCGTGAAAGAGCAAACTACCTTGAAAAGAATTAGGCCATCTGTATTGTGGCCAACTACAAAGCAGAGGTATCCTGGTACTTCCTTGCGCGGGTAGCCCTCCTTTCCATTTTCTTGCCTGCTGCGTGGGTTCGGTTGATTTTTTGATCAACGATTTGTTACCAATAATCAGACAGTTCAGAGTGAGCTCATTTGCACATGGGTTCAAATGGCCTTTTTCTTTTCTCAGTTGGTTCGGCTCTACACTCGTTTTCAAAGCGACAAAAAGCATGAGCTTGCCCGACGTAAACTTGTATACAAGTTATGGAATTCATCAGCCATGTTCAAACAAAGGATGAACTTGTGCACACCATGTGACCAGAATGATCCATCAATAAGCACTTGGGAAATCTTTCAGATAGAAAACAAAATGTTTATGGGAATGATAATACCTCATCAATGTGGAGAACCCCAGGGAAGCCTCCTTGGTCCATTATTGTTCTTCATATATTATCAACAATATACAACATTCTTCACGAAAGCTTTCTTTTATTTTGCACGGTGATGATTCGAATATTTTTTATAATATTTTGATCTCATTCAGACCTCCAGACCTTCATTTTTATTTGTTTATTTGTTTTGATTTTGTTTTGTTTATTTGTTTTGATAATTATTTACACATGTACTTGATCAAGTGAAATCCACCAAATTTTTAGGTTTGATAATAGATGATAAGTTATTATGAAAGAACATATTTATGATATCTAGAAATTCTGGAGTTATAAATAAATCAAAAAGGTTTTTATCCTCGTCCTGTTCTTCTTAAACTTTATTCTACTTTAATTCTTCCTCATTAGTTTACATTATGAACTTTTGGCCTAGGGTAACTCAGATAAATTTCTGACTGAAAAAGTTTATTCATTACAAAAGAAGGTCCTCCGTTTTATTTGTAACACTAACTTTTATTCACAGGCCAATCCTTTGTTTTATGAACATTGGATTCTTAGAATTTATCATTCATATGATTTTCAATTAGGACAGTTTATGTATAAATTCAATTATAATTAAGTTCCGATAATATTATCTAAAACGTTAATCAAAAACAGTGTGGTTCATAATTACCCAACAGGACAGTCTGACTAGATTTATCTTTGAATAGAATATTATCTGCTATTGATCTTCTTTTTTTTTTACATTCACAGCGCCTAAACTCTGGGATTTATTGAGCACAAGTTTAAAAGAAATATCTTCGTTGAGTAATCTTAAGAGGCAATTTAGGAATAAATTATTACAAAAGATATTCTGTTTGAAATTATCAATCTTCCTGCTTGATATCCACTCCTCTCTCCATCTCTTCTCTCCCCTCCTCATCTCAGTTTGTCTTATCTAGTCCCTCAATTTCATTATCCTCTCCTGTTATCTCCCCCCCCCCTCTCTCTCTCTCTCTCTCTCTCTTAATGCGTAGCTTCATTTTCAGTTATTGTTGCGGTTCTTTGTGCTATTCCGGTATATATAAATTCTGTTTATTGTGATATGTGTCTCATGATAGTACCATTAAATGATTTTCTTTTCGGGAACCGAAGTAATACACGCTATATTCTTTTGGTTTAGTCTTCCCCTCTTTGGTCTTTATGACTCCAAGTGATATTTTAGTACATGTATTGTTTCGATTATTTTTGTACAAAAATGGACAAAATATTATTGTCATGATTGGATAGTAATAGCATAATCATTGTAATTCAGTTATGTTTACGTATCAGCAATCTGTTTTTTTTTTTTCTTCTTCTTCTTCTTCTTCTGATGTCAGATAGCTGTGCTGGAAAGCTCCACCAGGGATTACTTGAATAATCAATATACATTACAGATGCTTACCCCAGTAAATCTAAAAACAAACACGACCTTTTTTCTACTCTTGACCAAAGACAATGAAAGAGGTACCCCGAACTGGCTTATTCACGATCGGAAACAGCAAAAAAAGTTTTGAATTCTGCGTTCCCTTTTCTTTCTCCTTCCTCGTTTGTTCTTCTGGTTCTTTTTCCTTTTCCTCATTTTCTTTCGGTTTTTTTTTTCATTCTCTTTATGTTGTTCTTTCTTCTTCATCTTTTCTTATATTTTTACTCTTCTCCTCCGAAGTCGTTGCAACAGTCTTTTAATATCTTCCTCTCAAGTTCTCTTGCGAATCCATTGATATACCTGTCTGTTTGTCTCCCTGTCCATATCCCAATAATAATGATAGTAATAACAATAAAGATGATGATAATAATAATAATGATAATGATAAAAACAATAATAGTACTACTATTACTACTACTACTACTGATGATAATAAAAACATAATAATAATAATAATAATAATAATAATAATAATAATAATAATAATAATATAAATAACAATGATAAGCTGTATTTCTATAGCACACGTACTATTGATACATATTCTCTATAGGCCTATTGCGCTGCAACAGAGACTCCTGTCTGCTTGGCTTCTCACTTAAATTATTATTACCCAAAATAATTACAAATTTAAGACAACATACATCTTTTCAAGGATAAGCACATTGTATAACAATAACAATGAAGCCTTTAATGAGTATCTGATTTTATACTCAGATAACGTACTGTTTTCTGATCATCAGCTTGTCATACTGTGTTCGTCTCCAGCTGAGGTTAGCGGCGCAAATTTGTAAGGTTTTAAGGTCAAAGTCGGCGATCTTTCACTTCATTCGCTAGAAATCAGCGCTCCGCCCACACCTGGTCAAATCGCACTGTGTTCGTAGGTCAAGGTAGAACATGACGCGTGAATAGGAGGAAAGCACCCCAAGCGATACAATCCTATTCCCCTGTGCCCCATTTCCTTCCTCTCTCTCTCTCTCTCTCTCTATCTCTCCCATAAAATCGCTTTCCATCTCTCTATTTTCCGCTCTTTTTCTCTCCCTTTCTATATCTCTCTCTACGCAGGTGTACATGACAATTTGATGACATCGCCCTTCACAAAATTTAGCTTAACAAATCTGTGAGGAGAAAAACCACTATTCCATATGGGAAAGTATTAGGTGATTGTGAATTCTGGCTCCCCGGAGTGCATGGTGATTTGCTCTCATTCCGTTGATTCGCAGTAAAGGAATTGAAAACAAATATCTAGAATTGAAGACGCACAGAAAACAACAAGATGGCGGGAGAAATAGAAAATCTTCATAATCCTCAAATGTATATGATTTCACGAGATATTATGAATTTGGATTTACCAATCAAAAGTTAGAAATATAAGGAGGACGTTTTGTTAATGTTTCTCTCCTCTTTACTTTTCGTCCTCCTCTTCATTTACTAAGTATCCTCTTCTTCTTATCCTCCCGTTGTTTAATTACTACTAAGAGCACTATAGTATATAACTTACCACTAAAACTATTATTTCAGCTCATCCTTCTCCTCCTCCTTCCTCTTTCCCTTCTTTTCCGTCCCTCCTTTTCACCTCCTTCGCCCCAGACCTTCCCCGCTTTTTTTCACAGTTTTTCTTATTTCTTGTGCATCTCCTAATGGTCTCTCTTATTCTTTTTTATTTTTGTAGGTCATCTGTCTCAGCCCATTTCGTGTCACGTCTTTTATTCATTCTCCTCGGCTTCACTCGACACGAACTGACAGATTGCGACATAATGTCAGGAATAGTCTGTGGTCTGGGACTCACACGGGTAACTAATTCCCCATAAAGAGAAGTGTGTAGAATTCAAAAAATTATGTAAAATAGCTAGGGGAAATAAGGTGTTTCTGATATCTTCGGTAACCTGAAAAAGTGAGGTTTGCCCTTTCATCCATCAAATTTCAAGGGGGGTTCTTCAACTCAAACTCTGTCTAATTGTCCGCAAAGCCAGACTACGAGTTCTTTTTACTAAAAAAAAAAAAAATAAAAAATAAAAAATCACATATATTCCGTACATGTACCTAATCAAATATAGTCCATTTAAATTCTATGAGAAAAGCTTTCATCTTTCAACCAAAATGTAGTTTGTAGTGGAATTGTTACTCAATATCTGCAGCTATTCAGTTTTTGCCAAACTGCCTGTTCTGATTTCTAATTAAGTTTTTCTTAATTTATTTTAGTTTCTTGTTACGATGTTGTGATGCGGTCAGGGATATTTCATTATATTTGCAGGTGTGAGCCCTGTAAAAGATTTGCGTAGTGCAGAAAATGACGTCATCATTGCAGTGATCCAACACCAGCTGTTATTTCTCACCAAGCATGTTCAATGTATTGAGAACTTCACCTCCTTTAAATGTGTAGACATGACTCCAGTTCTGTATGCGCCCGCATACATTTGCAGATTTATTGCATTAATGAAGTTTCCCATTGCACTTGAAACACCAAGGTTTCATATGCTTGCTAAATTGCATATGTCTCTATGTTCTTATTTTTGATAGATTATTATATGACACTAAATAAAAAATCGATATTTAACTCTGACATAAATGACAAGTTAACAAGAGATTCAACCAGAATGCCTGAACCTAATGCAAGTAAAAAAGAGTCATATGTATGTATATATATAACCATAAGCAAATAATAATAATAATAATAATAATAATAATAATAATAATAATAAAAATAATCATCATCAGTTCAGATATTTCAAGAGCATATATTTGTGAATTGAGGAAAAGTTTCTTTTGTCGACCGATACCACATTGTTAGATCTCAAATAGAATTTATTCGACTTTAAAAGTCTCTCATGTTTTATGAAACAGTGATGTTAACAGCAGTAGTAGGCCTACTATCAAAAGAGGAATTTTGTACCGATAAAAAGCTACACTGAATACAGAACGAAATTGTGTAAGCACAACAGTGAAAATTTGATCAAAGTCAGATAAAATTTAGGAAAGTTATGAAATTGTGAAGCCCGCAAATGTTTGAATAGCAGTTCTCGAATATCTTATATAATGGGTGAGCTCGTGATGTCATCTCCTCGCAAATGTCAATTGGTCCAAGATATACGCATATATATATATATATATATATATATATATATATATATATATATATACATATATATATATATACATTTTCTGCAATAAAAGTGCAGAACATACTGTTATTTCTTGCTGAATATGTTCAAAATAGTGATCAGTCTGATATATTAGGATTTGAGAATGTTTGAACTTCCCAAAATTTCAAGATAGATCTTGTTTGCCAATTATATAGCAAGTTGTGAGGAGTGCATCATCAATTCATCATTTGCATACTACCAGTTTGCAATGTTTTGTGAAAATCAGCAAAAGTTCATAATTTCATAATTCCCTAGTTTTTACGCGACTTAGATCAAATTTGCAATGTTTACGGTGCATAGAATTTTACTCTTTATTATCAGGCAAACTTTTGGCTGATCCGGAATTCCTGCTTGAGGCCCATCGTTGTGCATGTGTTTGCTAGTGTGAATTTGCGTTTGTATTATGTTCACTTTTTTTAGTGTATATATTATAGGTTTCCCCGTTGATTTTCGTTTTTAAAATTCAATTTCAAAAATTTTTCATGCAAATTGGTCCCGAGAAACCCATAGAATGCAAATCCTAACTTCAATTTAATCAATTTCCATTGTAATTCGTTTTTCGCCAACCATTTTCAAAGACATTGCATTCAAAATCGTCGATTGTCAGTGAAATTTGTCCACGCAGAGTGTGCAATTTTTGTTTTGCTTTGTTCTGATACCGTCATTGTCAAGACTCCTGAAGAAGGCGTAGGACGCCAGAAATTTGAGTCGAATAAACTCATGCTTTATTGGCCAAAATGAATTACCAGTTTGTTCCTTCATTTTTATATATTATATATAATATCATGCTATTTCAGAATGCGTATTTATACATATATATATATATATATATATATATATATATATATATATAGTGTGTTTATATACTATGTTGAGATTTCACGTATTTGCTCTACGAACAATGAAGAAACAAACTGGTAATGTATTTTTGGCCAATTAAGCATGAATAAACAAAAATGCATTACCAGCTTGTTTCTTCATTATATGTATATACGTATACATATTATATTATTATTATTATTATATATATATATATATATATATATATATATATATATATATATCATGGTATTTCAGAATGCGTATAAGAGTCTAGATTGTAAATTGCTATGTAGAGCATTTTCACTGTACATTATTATATGCGATTTACAATGGGGTTTTTCATGGAACAATTTAGTTTTTTTTTTAATATTTTTAAAGGCGTAAAGGAATTGCTGGTTGCGGAGAGTTTGGGGTAGACTAGTTGATTCTACAGTTTGGAAGCAGCAGATGAAAATGCTCTAGGTTTATGCCCTTGTCCATGACATTTTAAAAGAGTAGGCCTACAACATTTCAGGGATAATAATGTCACAATGAAGGCGTCTCAATATTTATGCAGGTACATGTTTCTCCTTTTTGAGCTCATCCAACATCAATTTAAAACTTGGATCCCTGGAGAGCGTTGGATAATGTGAGTCCAAATCATACTTCTCAGTCTATTGCAGCATAGCCTCAATCGTCCTACCGCCGCAGAAAGATTGCAAACAAGAGGGTGATTCTTTGCCATTCCTTCCGAGTCACCTGTTGCGGGGTTGTCTTTTCTGCTTGTGTCGTCACCTGCACGACGAGCGCTCTCCTACAAAGAGTCGTTGTGAGGTCTCAGCATGCGATAAACAAGACTCATTTTAACCACTTAAAGTGCAATGACCGAATGACTGCCCATGGTGTGGTAGCCCCGAGTAGGAATTAGGCCAGTGGTGCCTAACCTGGTTTCAGAAATTTTATCCTAAACATGTTAAACAACATGCTGAGCAGATGGTGTCTAATCTTCTATCCGTTCTCCGTTTCTTTTTCACAAACACTGATTACTCGGGGCTTACAGCCAAACAAGCTTTCTTTCATGTACTTCCTATCATACTTCTCTTCGTTTAACCCCATTTCCATTTCCATTTCCATTTCGACCAGTTAATTGCTGTGTTATTACCATGTATATTGTTTGTTTATGCACATTGTTGGCAAGGTAAAAGAACTTGTAATATTATTTCTGATGTAATACTCATAAATGAGAAGTATAATAAAAAAAAAAATGGGGTGTGCTGAATTTGTGCCGACCAGAATACATAATACATGTACTCTTCACGTTTTCCTCGGGTGTATATTCCGTCAGGGTCATAATGTAGAACTCATTGGGAAGTGGACCCTTCTGAATTTAATGTTTGCATTTGTTAAACCAACAACAGAGAGAACAAAGTCCCCTTTTTCGTAATACCTAAAGGCTCGGTCATACTACCCCAAAGTCGCGTAAACGCATGAATCACGCAAGAAATTTGGTTGTACTTGCTTGTCCGTCGAGAATTTTCGCTGATTTACGCGATGAAAATAACCGATTAATTGCACAAGAACTACGGAAAGAACACGTAAAAATCACTAACAAACCACGCACTTTCAGCGCAATGGCACGCAAGGGCCCCAAATAGGGCGAATTCGTGGTTGTGCGCGACCTTTGAGGTCCACGGAAAACCACGCATAATTTGCGTATTATCACTAATGAACTGCGTATGAATCGCGCATGATTCGCGCATGAACGCGATAGCGGCAACATTTTCGCGAACGATCACTGATATTGCACGCATTGTTCGCGTAAGAACTACGCAAACTACGCAAAAATTACGTAAAACAGCGCAATACTACGTAAACTTTTAGGCGAAGCCGAGTTTTGAGCTGCTCAAAACCTGGAATCACTTAACGCGCCGACCGGAGCAAATCGGCAGACAACTACGAAGTTTCAACGTCAGACAAACTCATGAAATTCGCAAATCACGCATGTATCGCGTAAGGCTCGAATTTCTTACGCGATTCATGCTTTTGCGCGACTTTTGGGCAGTGTGACCGGGCCTTTATGTAGCTGGCAATGAAGGCAGAAAACAGTGAGAAAGCTAATCTAAGCTAATGAGAAAGCTAGTGAGAGAGGAAACCAATGACTTTCACTTCACCGACAAAAGAAAACGATTTTCATCAGCATTTGTGCTAAGAATTTGAAAACTGGCTAAGTCGTTAAGAAAAAAAAAATCTACCCGGATAGACACAAATATCGATCCCCGTAAACTGGACTGAGGCGAGGTTGGCTGTTTATAATCATGTACTCTCTTCGTCACATCTTATCCAACTAAATTTATGAAAGGTTCACACAGCTCGTCGTTCCATTCATGAGTTCTCACTCCTATTTTTATCTCCCCAAGATTCTTTTAGCCATTGTCTCTGTTCCGCTCTCTCCTATTCACCATGAACAGTCCATGCTTCCTCTCACCTATCATTTCTCTTAACATCGGTAATACAATGTACTCCTTTTCCCCTTATTTTCACGAGAACATCACTCCGATGTATTTCAGATTACAGTCCATGCTCTTTCTCACCTACTATTTCTCTTAACATCGGTAATACTCCTTCCCCCTTACTTTCTCGGGAAAGTCATTCTATCTGATGTAATTCAGATCTGTAAATGCATCATGTACACATGCATTGTGTTAGTCTGATGAGGGTCATCCGTAATCTGACAGTACATTTTATGGCTAAAAGGCCAGTATATTGTAGTGAACAAAGTTTTGGCGTACAGACCGATCCAACCTGGCTGAAAATCCGCCATTACTGCGGTGTACCATGCGCGCAACGGACACATGCGAATGCATAATACATGTACAGCGTACAGACCGATCCAACCTGGCTGAAAATCCGCCATTACTGCGGTGTACCATGCGCGCAACGGACACATGCGAATGCATAATACATGTACAGCGACCGGCTCGCGCCCGCCGCAATATAATTCATGCAGTCACCATACAAAGCGTGCGCTTGGGACATCGCAGTCGTGCGGATTTTCTACCAGGATGGATAGGTCGACTATATTACAGACGAGAAAGGGGATAATAAATCAAGAGATGAACGCCACGCAGTGCCATGGAATAGTTTATTGTGCATAATCATTTCTACATAATATAGGTCAGTCAAAACCATACAAAAAAGGCATTCCATATGAAGGAGAAGAGACGTGTGAGAATTAACATTGGAATTGTTGGCAATCCCTTTGCGTGATTAATCTACATAGGTATACTCACACTTTATGAAAGTGGTTTTTTTTTTTCACTCTCCGTCTTCTTGCAGTGAATAAATTGTCCATAAAACTTCGAGATTCAAGCAAAGCAAGACAACATCAGAAAAATAATACTGATCAACCTGGGACTACGCCTTATTTTTCTATTTTACAAAAGATTCTTCAGACTGCAGAAAGTTTCAAAATGTAATGTAATCATACATACATACATACACGTATAATACAAAGGTACAACCACACATTAGCAAGTGGCTTTTTATCATCCTTGAAGTTATTCTTTTTTTTCGAGAAACGGGTAAAGCAAGACATTATCAGAAGAAGTAGAATAATCTAGGATTATGCATTTTTTCTAGTTAGTCTTGGTCTAGTTAGGAAGATTCGCAGAGACGGATTTCAAATGTTACGTAATAACACTAAAAATGACAAAGTAATATGGCACACACACACATACAGACACATACGGATGTGATGACTTTGTCGGACTACGTAATAACAGGAGACGTTTATTTTGTATATAGCAAAGAGAAATAACAGAAAGGACCTTGCTACAGAAATTTAATGCCTTAAAACCACGCAAACTTCTTATGTACAAACGTTTCAGCAAACGAACAAACAAAAACGATCCCCCAACGAAGAGATAGTCGAGTTACTTGTGTGATCATGATGGTCACATGAACACGATGCCGAACAACCGAAAAATTTTCATCGTATCATTATCAGTTATACGCTATGACAGAGTCTTTTTGTTTGTAATGCCCTAAATAAAATCATTGGTCTTTTTCTTTAACAAGAGAAAAACAGCTTGTCGGCTGGTAAAAGTAAAATGAAGAGTAGTAAAGTTGCCGATTGAAACGTTACATACTTCTGCCAGTTGTTACGTAATTTCGTGACATCATGATACAAATGGAAGAATCATAGAAAGTTCGAAGAAAGCTAGCACACAAAAATGCGTGTGAATTTCACTCTCGGTGATGGCGTATGAATGGATGAGCAAGATGAATCCAACTGTCACGTGAGTGTGTACGCAGTCATCGTAATAATTGGCTCGAGGTTGCGTAGTGTTGGTGTCCTTAGGTTTCTCTCAGCCAACCATGAGGGCGTTTGCGTTGTGGAATTTCAACACGGTTAATCTGGATGAAAGGATGAGGGCAATGAAATCAGCTGCATGTGACAACTGTAGCGCATATAATACTTGTGTAATCACAATAAGGCTGGTTGATGGGTAAAACCAGCAACAGTTGAAATGCAGTTCAATCTCGTTACAACACAGCAGTTGATCGCATATACTTGAATTATTTGACTTCACAGTCATCCGACCAAATACATCATTACGAATCTGAAGAGAAGCGTTTGTTGGAAGTTATGGGTGTCATGACTCTAAAGTACAGTAAACCTCGCATGAGTCGAAGCTCTCGGGACTGACAAAAATGCGTGAAATTCGACTCTCGCGAGAGTCGATTTTTTTCGACTCACATGTACATGTATTATAGTACATTTGCATGTGTGTGTGTGTGTGTGTGTGTGCGTGTGTGTGTTTGCATTCAAATTTGTCTGTTCTTGAAGATAATGTTCGTATTTTGTTCTAAATTGAACATGGAATTTGTATTAATACTAGTAGTTAAACGTAGTTCTGAGAATGTCTGCGCTAATGTGGCAATACCAATGTGCATGTGCTATGTCTATGGTGCAACATAGGTAGCCATCTCTGTCAACCTACCCTGAGACAAACACTCTCCCAGGCCCACGGGCACGCACAAACAAGCTCCGCCCACTTGGCCTGTCACTAAAATATCAAAGCAGCGATTGGTTGACCAAGGAGTTCTGGCTTGACATAGTATGGATGTGCTGTGTATATGGATAAAGTGTATGGATCGATGTGCTGTGTGTATACGTGTATGCGTGTGTATGTATTCGACATGCGTGCAGAGCGGTACGGTGAGTGTGCATGCTTACCTGCAGCAGGCCAGGGACGGGGTTCTGCGACATGCCGATTTTTTTTTTCTCCTCTAAATGTAATGAGAATGCCAGACAAATCTTCTTCGGCTCAAGTGATGTAAACTGCGTGTATTTTGTACAAAAGGGACTGAATGTTTTACTTCGACACAGCCGAAATTCGACTCTCGTACTTCGGCTTATCCAAATATTTCTTAGAGAAAATACATAGGGAAAAATCGGGACTTTTTATTTTGCTTCGAGTTAAGTGATTTTCGACTCACTCGACGTCGACTTATCCGAGGTTTACTGTAGGTCCTTTTAGGGCCTTGATTTCAGGTCAAAACTGAAGGGATGATCAGCAAACTCGGAAATTATCAAATGTGTTGAAGGCAACGTAGTCAAACAAATTTCAGCAGAAATTTGAAAGGAAGGTACATTTATCAAGATTATATTTTTGAATATAATGATAACTGTCAAACAAGAAGTATTGGCGGACAGAAATATATAAAGTAATGCAATAAATGTTTTGGGTTTTGTTTTTTATTACTCGTGCTTTTTCTCTCTTTTCGCTAAAATTATTCGACCCTAAATTTTCAATACCAATATAACATGCATTGTTTTCGTATCTATTTTGTGACGGGATTTCGCAAATAAGATACCTATTGCATACCACTATAGCAGGCTTCGATTTGGGTGGATTAAAAGGAGTTCAAAATTAGGAAATTATTGTCCGCCAACACTGTACGACTTTCGTGATATTTGGAGTCACGTACGTTGCAAGAACGTGGATATGAGAGGAGGAATTGGACGAGAACTAAATTCATTATTCACTCACTTTGACAATTTTGTCTCGAGCATGACACTATCTTGCCGCTCGAAGGTTGGACCATCTCATAGGATTGCGTTTGGCCTTTGCCGAACTCCATGCAGAAGTAAGCCTTGCGACCACATCCGATATCTGCCAAAAGAAGCGAATTACAAACAATAAGCTGTTCCCTTCCTGAATTAACATAAATAATAATAATGATAATGAGCACTTATGTTAAGAATTTCAATGCGCTATACAGACTATATCTGCGTATTTAATGGAAACCATGAAAAAGTTGCTTTTCATCGTGAATGCGAGTAAAGTAGAATGATTACTATGTCCCAATGACCACAGGATAGAGTGGTTGTCATACATCAGTTCTGATAATTCTTTTAGATTTATATGCAGTCATGAATTCATAACCAATTTCATTAGGGCAATACATGTATTCTCATTTTGAATTTATGCGCCTTTTTTGGGCCGGTATTCTCGTGAAAACTTAAGTGTAACTCTTTCTCAGGTCTTGAGAAATGGTCAAGACAGCGTATTTTCAACGAAACAGAGTGACATGATAATTTTAGATGCATTAAGTCGATAAGAAACACCTGACACTAAAAAGTAGGCGATTGAAAAGATATCTCTAAAAATCTCGACCGATATCTACCGACGCATTGGCTGGTCACAAATCGTACTCTAGGTTTCATAGCTGGTAGGGCCCAAACATATTACCATCAGAGAACACCATGTTTCTTGATTGAGAAACAGCATAGTGCCGTCAAGAAGAATGCTTACCACTGCCACGGACATTTTGATCGAATATTCATCAACGCAGTCTGATGGGTTTTGACATAAATTCTGATTACCCGATATACAAAGTCCGTCAGAAAGGAAAGAGTTGTACAGCTTGCTTTCAAATCGTGATTGTGCAAGCTGTTAACACACTGTACGGACATTTAACCTAAAAGCAAAAACTGTCCATAGATTTAACATTTTGGCGAGAAAAAAAAAAGGTGGGAAAAAGGGAAAAAGAGCGAAAGTGAGAGAAGGTGAAAAGGTTAGCAAATATGGCTGTCCATGTTACATTGATCCTTTCGTTGAAGGAAGTGCCTTCAGATAATTAATTTAACCCTTTGGATGCTTTGAGTGTGGATTGGCAAAGAAAACCCCGTAGCATTGTACACACTGTCCAAAGTTCCTGGCACAGAAAGGGTTAATTACCGGGTATCGAGTGATCATACACCTAGAGGATTCGGAAAATATCCTTACAGATATCGAAATAAAAAAATGGAAGACTGTCAGACAGCATGCTTTAAGTATAGAATAAGACATAAAGATTTTTATGGACTAATGGTTAGTCGTTTTTCGTCCCTTTTGCGAGAAATGTTGAGAGCTCACAAGTAAATAGATCCGAGTTTAAAGTCCCTGGCACACAAAGGGTTAATTATCGGGTATCGAGTGATCATACACATAGAGGATTCGGAAAATATCCTTACAGATATCGAAATAAAAAAAAATGGAAGACTGTCAGACAGAATGCTTTAAGTATAGAATAAGACATAAACATTTTTATACACTAATGGTTAGTCCTTTTTCGTCCCTTTTGCGAGAAATGTTGAGAGCTCACAAGTCCTTAGATCCGAGTTTAAAGTCCCTGGCACACAAAGGATTAATTATCGGGTATCGAGTGATCATACACCTAGAGGATTCGGACAATATCCTTACAGGTATCGAAATAAAAAAAAAAATGGAAGACAGAATGCTTTAAAGTATGGAATAAGACATAAGCATTTTTATACACTAATGGCTAGTCGTTTTTCGTCCCTTAACGAGAAATGGTGAGAGCTCACAAGTAAATAGATCCGAGTTTAAAGTCCCTGGCACACAAAGGATTAATTATCGGGTATCGAGTGATCATACACCTAGAGGATTCGGACAATATCCTTACAGATATCGAAATAAAAAAAAATGGAAGACAGAATGCTTTAAAGTATGGAATAAGACATAAGCATTTTTATACACTAATGGCTAGTCGTTTTTCGTCCCTTTTATACGAGAAATGTTGAGAGCTCACAAGTCTATAGATCCGAGTTTGAAGTCCCTGGCACACAAATGATTAATTATCGGGTATCGAGTGATCATACACCTAGAGGATTCGGAAAATATCCTTACAGATATCGAAAAAAAAATGGAAGACAGAATGCTTTAAAGTATGGAATAAGACATAAGCATTTTTATACACCATGGCTAGTCGTTTTTCGTCCCTTTTACGAGAAATGTTGAGAGCTCACAAGTCCATAGATCCGAGTTTATTATGTGAAGTGTTATCTTTAGTTCAGTTCAGTTCAGTTCAGTTTTATTTCTGCATGAAATTGCCAATGCGATATAACAAAAATAAGCAATGTGTCAGCATAATTGTCGTAACGTATACGCACTGGGTAGTACAATCGTATTTTAGCGAAAACGTATGAAGAGAAAGAAAGACATCAAACCAATTGAACGTACAGTATCACGGATGGAGCGCTTCGGATAAAGTTTATATATATATATATATATATATATATATATATATATATACATAAACACTATAATTGGAAAGGTAGGATATCATCTTTATGAGGAGATTTTGACTAGGAAGACGGTCCTCGGTAAACTTACGAAAAATAGTAAAACTATCATAAAATACGTTATAAACGTCTTCATTAGATTAAAATTTATCATACCCGCAACTTCAGATCGTACTTTTGCTCGCTACCTTAAGACAATCTGCGATAATTGAGCGTTGCCCCCTTCGTGGGAAAGCATGCTGTCGTGATTATTTCGATTAAGCCCCATAGAACGTAAAAACAAGCAATTACACAAGGAGATAGTAGTACAGACTGCATAGTAGTGAGATAAGCATTACTGCATTTAAGAATCTAACTGATAAATTCCCCTTGTTATTATAGTCTGTTATAATGGTAGTGACATTAATAATCACACTGCAGAAAAGTGACGGACCCACTTTTTAAAATACATTTCATGTAATATACGATTGATTCTTGAAGCATATCCAATTAATTTACAAGCAGCTATGCGAGTAATAATTAGGAGATTAATGCGAGCATAACAGCTTTAAATCAATGAGTCATGTAACAAGACCCGAAGAGTATCATTCCAAACATCCATCCTTATGT
Source organism: Diadema setosum (assembly GCF_964275005.1). Taxonomy (NCBI): domain Eukaryota; kingdom Metazoa; phylum Echinodermata; class Echinoidea; order Diadematoida; family Diadematidae; genus Diadema; species Diadema setosum. The sequence goes on along the minus strand of NC_092698.1, from coordinate 23,092,293 downwards.
CTTATATTAGGTTTATGCAAATCAGCTTAGATCAAAAAATGTTTCCACTGAGAGAAGCCGCCATAACGCAGCAATTGTAAACAATGATTAAATTAACTTCACGTTGTTAACCAGACTGCCAGCATCCAATCGGGAGGATTTCTTAAAAACCCCATGCCTATAGGTTGATTGTATTAGACAAATCAAATCCGCAACATAAATATTCTTCTTTATTCGACATCTTACTCTCTGAGAGATATACATAAAGTTAGTTGCAGCATGTACAATTAATATTCTCAGTCCTTGCTCGTTAATTGCTATAGAGGCGGAATTTGCCGCTATTTTGCGTTATCGATGAGACCCAACTGTTTGATAAAGTTTTGTTTAATGTACTCTACTGTTTAATATTAGTATAGTCACATTGCAGAAACAAAATGACAATGTCAGTTCGAGCCGTGGTAGTAACTGTGACCATAATGTGTGGTAGTGTGTTAAACAAAGATTAAACCCAGCCTAGTTTGCTTTTAAACATTATAGCTGAAGCTGAAAGTGGACAAAAGTAGTGATTTACTGCACAAAAGTCATTGAGATAATCCGGCATCGGAACTAGCTGCACTCGGGCCCTCCATGCCTGCGACCAGTTTTACTGTTTTTGCTTCTCGTGAAAAACGCTGCACTAAAAAGAGTGGAGCGCTTTAGCTCTTCATTCACCTGACCAAAAGAAACAGACGAATTATAAATTTTGATTACGACTTTGAAAATTCGTAACATGATTCGTAAGAAAAGGTTAATGACAAAACGAAGAAGTGAATATACAGTAAAGGTGTAGTAACCCATTTCCTCTCATTCTCAAATGTCAACTTCACCACTTAATTGACAAGTGTACTTGAAGTTATGTAATGAATTTGATGTTTAAAACATTACCTGGAAATTTTGTATTCAGCTTTTCTTTGTATATGAAAACGCACATTTATTCGTTAATTTCATTTGCCAAATTTAGTAAGTATGACTTACGAAATGTTTTAGTTTATTGATAGGCATATAGTATCAAGAAAGTACTGGGCAAATGGATTCCGTTGTTATTTTACATTTGGCTCTTGTGCTCAAGTGTTTTTATGTCATAAAAGTACAATGTTATATCAGTTGTTTTATGATGTTGCTTCATTTGCAGTTGGTATATTCAAACTGCCAACTAAAGATTTCACATTAATACTCGCTCACCTGCAAGAGGTAGAACCGCACATAGTAGTAACAAAATTCACAAATGGATGGATGTATAGGACGAGAATAATAATAGCGTGCTTCTCTACACAACCTAAATAGGTGTTTGTTCCATGAACTTCTGTTAAAGTTGCATTGAATAACAGACTCTCAATATTCAAAAGAAGAGATAATTTCTCTCTTGTCCATAAGAGATATCCTAAATTTCCAGCTCTATTCAATGCATTATGTACTTTTTATGTGTTCTTTTTATAGTTTTCTAGCTCATTGTATTGTATTAATGTAGTATTCTAGCTGTAAAGCTCGGGATCGGCCCTAGAAAGACCAAAGGTCTATGTTGATCCCCCAAATGAGATGCCTGTTTTTATGTAGTGTTTTGTCTCTTGTCAAAATGGTATAGGACGTTTTTTCTATATCTTTTTATGTTCTATGTATAGTTCTCATATATAGTTCTCATGCTTTTATGAGATGTGGAAATAGAATAAAACGAAACGAAATGAAATGAAACGAAATGAAATGAAACGAAACGAAACGAAATGAAATGAAATGAAATGAAATGAAATGAAATGATAAAGAAATGAAAACAAGTTTCCATGTCCGCCACAAACAACTACAGCAATATTTCTTTAATTTCATCTTCACTGAAAGCATTGTATTACTGATTGCCTTTCATGACTATATAGTTAATTCTCCACTGATATAATTAAGTTTTACAATTCTTGGCACTAACACTACAGACGTACTATCTGCATCGCATACATCGACCAAAACAATCTACTTAGTATTTTATTTGCTTGTTCTCTATTATTATAGCACGTAAAGATTCCACATCTGATAGTCTGATAGTAATAAACCCGAGTGCTGTTACAAACGTTGAAGTAGATTCGTTTGGTATATACACTCCACAGACCTTGGTCTTCGTAACTGGTGACTACACCCCTCCCCTCCCCCAGAAAAACAAAACAAAACAAATACTTATATTTGTGTTTGTATTTATATGTATATGTACATATAATTTATAAACACAAAATAGCGTAACTTTTTTACGAATATGTTTTGAGCAAAATAACGTGGCAGGTGTATTCCACATAAACTTCTGTGTGAAAATGAGAATGACCTTTCGAGTCACGCTCGAGTGAGCCCACATTAAAAAACAAAATGATCCCTTCTCAAAAAGAAGGGGTCAGTGAAACATTGTTTTTGGTGCGTGTTTAAACGATGTTGTTGTTTTATCGTCCACTGTTTGACACCTCATACCTAGCCTATACTTCTCTCTCTCCCCCTCCATCTTAGACGGTTTGGTGAGCAAAATTAGGCTTTGTTCAACCCTTGTAAAACTGCAAAATCCATTGAGTTTGTTCATGAAAGACTTGATTATTAGATATTATAACCAACATGTTTCATCACATGTTGTTTGAACTTACGAGAGAGTCGTTATGTCGTGGTTGAATGAGCACACTTTAAAGATACAGGATGAAGAAAAATCTACAATGTACACTGTCAAAATTGCATGAGGGGGTCAAATGAAACACAATAGGGGTTAGCCGATACGTGTAGATATACCTTTGGCATTGCAAATCACTTTGCTCAAAATATTTTCTTTATCAAGTTACGTCATTTTGACTGAGGGTTGGGGAGTTACTTTTTTTGTTGTATGGATAGCATAATATAACAAGATGCACATATATATATATATATATATATATATATATATATATAATAACCTGGAGGAACTGTGTTCACCATCGGGAGTATGGCATCATAATCGACACTTCGTTACCGTAATGAAAGAATCAAGCTCTTACCTGCCACTGGGAATTCGAAGGAGATTTCGCGAATTGTCATTTCCGTTCCAGGTCTAAGGGGAGTCTTTGACTGCTTAATGTTCAAGACGTTATCGATGCGGTCGTACTCGGTTCCACCCTGTTGCCTGTCACTGGTGTAGACAGCCAGGTACCACTGCTGCGGGCCTTTTGGGATGCCCGAGTCTGCTGTAGAACGCACGAAGAACGTTGCCTCAATGGTGCCCCTCCCATCTCGGCCAACAGTTCCGGGGACACTCAGTTCGGACCGGGTCGAAGTGAGGCGGACCTGCGGTGTGCTACTTCCTGTTGAAATACACAATCACTTGACGGGTGAGATATGAAAGTCGTAATATATTCACAAAATTTCCGAATTTTTCATACCGTACTGATTCCACACAGATAGGCTGGGACAAATCTCTTTGAAGAGAAATACAAGGTCCACATTTAGAATTATTTCAGAGAATAAAGTGGAGTTACGCATGATATTAAATGTCATTATCTTCGAACTTCAGAAAGACGAGATATAAATGACCCCATACTCTACTATCACCAAGATATTGGTTTATTGCCACTTGGTCTACTCTCGGATGGTCTACTTCCCAGTTCGTCCAACACCACTAAGGCTAAACTCATTTGGTCTACCATCAATTTCGTCTGATACCCTTTGGTCTAATCCTCACTTGGTCCACTGCCCAGTTTGGCCAATTATCGCTTCGTCTAATGACCACATGGTCTAATTGCAATGTTGTGTCCTTGAATTTTTGCCCTCTTTGTCCAATGAACTGTGGTCAAAAGACGAAGTAGACGAACTGGTAATGAGGCCAAGTGATCATTGGACTAAATGGTCATTAGACGAACTGGTTGTACATGTATGGGCAAGTCCAAGATATCGCGCACCTTACGTATGGGACATTCAGAGATTTCAAACCTCTGAAAAGTAATGAAGGAGCACTTGGATTTTATTGTTTATCATCAGGAGGACTGGTACTCTTGAGAAGAATATTGTGTTTAAGTTTGGTGTCATTTGACCTTGGGTTGATTATTTTATTAAGAAAAATATGCCAACTTACGTATGGGACCAGAGAAAAACTGGATTTTTCAAAATAAAGTTTGAACTGAAAATTCTCTGAAAGTACCTTACTGATCAAGTTCTGTTTGGAAGTGAAGAAAGGTACAATACTGAAGTATCTTTCAGCAAAGTTTCACTGCAAAAGAATAAAGCATATTTTCATGAAGTTGGTTTAATTAACGAAAGTACACCTTACGTATGGGACATGGCTCAACTTACGTATGGGACATTTGTCTTTAGTGCACAAATGCATTCATGGGAATGACTTTAAATTTCCCCATAGTGTCATATTCAGTTCCACAAATCATGCTACAACATGTAACAAATGAAATAGACTTCTAAGTGGGTACTTTCCCGGTTCAGGTACCCAGCAAAAGCTAAAATAAAACAAATAAAAGTAATTACCAATTTACAATTAAATGTCTTAGTTTGAATTCCGTCATGCATTAACACTGTCCTCATGATGTCTACACATGCAGATAATAGTATACTGACACTCTATTTCTAGCCCATTTGTAATTACTCTAGTCAATATTTTTTCATCAAATGAAAAAAAAAAATGAGCAAATTCTAGCTTGTGACCTTGATATAGCATACATGTACATGTACAATAACTAATTTGTAGTCTTGATAATTTCAACTTTAGAATCAAATGTCATGTACAATGTATTTGCAGATACAGTTTGAAGTGGGTACTTTCAGTAGCTCTAGGCTTACCTTGCAAGTTGTCTAAGTTTTTATAAAGCTTTATAATTGTTTGAAATGCAGCACAAAACACAACAACAAGAGTACTTCATTTTGCTCTGTAATCATCATGTTTTGCCATGTGAATTTTAGCTGAACTGCAAAATCAATCAAATTTTAATGAAAGTTTTAGATTTTAAGGAGATAGAAGAATGTATGTACCAATGCTGTTTCTGTTTTTTTTTTTTTTTTTTCAAATTGCTTGGCTTCGTGTCTATGAAACCAAAGACGACAAAATTTGTGCTACTTTGTACATACATACATGCTTGTGTAGTGATACAGGAAAGATTATCATTTGCACATTCAAATCTAGATTTGAAACACTTAAGTAACTCACTGATCTGCAAATTACAATTTTGAATAAATTCTAATAACCTCATTTGATCATACACTACCAGATTGCAGTGTATGTTGATAATTGTGTAGATGTGGGGTACAAAGTAAGTATGAGTTGATGAAGGTGTCTCAGAGCACATCTGTCTCTTCAAACACAAAATAGAAAAGAAAATTGAATTTCCTATTTGTTTGTGTAATTTGTGTTTTTAGCACTCCATGCAACCACAGAACCAGTATTGATATTGTGGTTTATAGCAAATGTAAACTATAGTCTTCATTTTACAGGATTTTCAGAAATCATGTTCATGACCTTGATAAGTCATGACATATTCTGAGGGTGAACAGTTGAAATATTAACAATCATATCAAAATAAAAAGTACAAGTGTACTCTCATAGGGTTTTTCCTTTGCTATCAACTCAAGTAATGACAAAGTTACCTGCTCACACCTTAAGTGATTTTTCTTTTCAGTAAGACCTATAATGTTGTCATTGATGCGCGCCATAAGCACAATTGTTTTGATTTCGCTTTTGAGGCTGTACAACCTGTGGTACATGCTGAACAGTGTACTGCACCTAAAATGACACTCAGAGAATCCCATTCTTGGACAAAGTCATTTTGTAGAGAGGTAAAGTTGAAAATGATAACTGAATTAAGAAAATGTCCAATATCAAAATGTTAACGGGGAATGTTAATTCAAGACCAGCTGCACAGCCTGTAATGAAAATAAGAAATTACAAGTATAAATGAATATTCTTTATTTTCCTTTCTTAATCATAGAATGACTCAATAATGCTGTCCTTACACTCTCCCTGAGGTCATCTGAGTAGGAGAGGCAGATATATAGACATATTCTTCAGAGTAGGTGCAAAGATAACCATTAACCAAACAAATGTAAGGACATATAGCATCCATGTCAAAAGGCGGTTTTCCCATTCACTTTGCATGTAATGTCCCATACGTAAGGCATTTGTCCCATACGTAAGCAAACTTTAATTAGTTATAAGATGAAGGACTAATTAAATTTCCTCATTTAGTTTTGCTAATCTGGAGTTGAAATGAATAAATTAGAACTTCCTAAAGTATGATTGGTCAATGTTACAAATCTTCAGAAAAAACTTAAAAAAACATACTCAAATCCTTACGTATGGGACACTATGTTCTGGGAAAGTGCATAATTTGCATAATTAATGTGCTGACCTTGTCTTACCAATTGCAGATTATACTAACTCATACAGGGGTCATGTCCATAAAGGAACTAGGTCAAGGACAAATTCAACTGATTTTAGATGAATATTTATAATTTGTCCCATACGTAAGGTTTGTTTTTGATTTATGCAAATCAAGGCCATATTTCTTGCATAAATTTGCATAATTCAATATTTTCTTTGCTGGAAACATATGATTTAACTCTTTGGCTACAAGATGATATCAATAACTTTTTGATAAAATCAAGATGAATTTTGAGCATCTGAGGGGACATTATCTTGGACTTGCCCGTATATGAAACGGAATAGACAATGTGAGGTGAAACTAAATGGCTATTTAGACGAAGTGGGAGTAGACCAAGAGATAGATCACCAAGATATCCAGTTGCGACAATTCATGTGCAAATTATAAGAGGCTATAATGTCAGCGCATAATAACTGACATTTTCCTTTTCTTTTGTTTAATTTCATTTCTTCAATATATATATATATATATATATATATATATGATTTTAAAATTAGTAAAAAATTCAGCTTTCAGTTGATTGCAAACATGACTTCATCTCTAATAGACTCTATAAGTCTTTAAAGCTTATCACAATTTTAAACTACTTTGTTGCAAATATTTCAATAAAAAAAGTAATGACTTTATTAAAAAAAAAAATAATGCCTCCGGCACCCTTCGGGCGGAGGCATAAAGACATGTTTTAAAGGGATGGCACAGTATTGGTGGCATGGGTGGAGATGAGATTTGGGATTTTAACTTTTTGCGAGATACCAAGAAAACACTTAGGAAATAGTACGGAGCATACCATTTTAAAAGGAATTCAAAGTTTATTTGATGAAAATCGGGTTTGGAATTACTGAAACATCCACAAACAAAGAAAGACAAAGCGATTGTAATAAAGTGTGGGTCCCACCCTTTATTAGAATCGCTCTGTTTTGGATATCTCAGCCATTTCAAAACCAATTTTCATCAAATAGATGTTGAATTCCTCATGGAATTACATATTATTTTGATAAGAGGTTTCTCATTATCTTACCCAAAATGTTAGAAACCTGAAATCAAGTCTCAACCAAAACTATATGATCATTTTAAGCTTTAGATGAGAAATTATCTGATGCGAATTAAAAATATGAGTGTGATCGATGAAGTTGCTTTCGCAGATACACACAAAACTTAGTAATCCTATAACTTTCACATAAGGTGTCCTTATATTCGAACTTTCAAACTCTAACCGCTCTCTTTGATCTAGCTATATTGATAAACAGCAACTCAACACAAAGTTGCACCACGATCCCGCCATTGTGTAAGTCATTTAACTATGTGAAGTCATGTCCCTTTTGTGTGTCATTTACAACAGCTTGCGTTTTTGGACCTCCATAGAACAAGTCGGTGCTCTGCAAGGAATAACGTTACCATATCTGTATGTAATCTCTCACACCATTCGCAAAACCCATTAATTCACACGGGTTGTAGAGCCAACTAATGTCAAAATCGACCACTAATGTCAAAACAACCACTAATGTCATAACACGTCGACGACAAATGTCATAACAACCACTAATGTCATAACACGTCGACGACAAATGTCATAATGACCACTAATGTCATAACACGTCGACGACAAATGTCAAAATTTCCATTTTTACTGCAAATGTCATAACACGTCGACGACAAATGTCAAAATCGGATTAACCACTAATGTCATAATTAAACACATCGACGACAAATGTCAAAATTTCCAAATTTTGCTGCAAATGTCATAACGCGTCACAGGGGTATATCCAGGAATTCCGTCAAGGGGAGGCGCCTTTACAAAATCAAAGGCTGGCGAGACCCTTCCCCCCCCCCCCCCCCATTTTCTTATTTTTATTTCTGTTGCGTTAACAAAATATATAGAGAGGGCACCAGAGGGGGATGCGCCCCCTCTCGATCCGCGATTGCGTCAACCGCAAATGTCAAAATTGGGTTAATCACAAATGTCATAACACGTCGACCACAAATGTCATAACGCGTCACAGGGGCGGATCCAGGAATTCCGTAAAGGGGAGGCGCCTTTACAAAATTAAAACCTGCCGCACGCCCTATTTTTGTTTTTCATTTCATTTGTGTTGTTTCTACAACAACAACAAAATTGCTACCGCACCCCTATTTTTTTTTCTTGTTATTTCTGTTGTTTTAACAACAACAAAAAAAAAAAGATAGAAAGGGGGCACCAGAGTGGTATGAGTCCCCTCTCGATCCGCGATTGCGTCAACCACAAATGTCAAAACTCATTGCTTGCATTACAGGGGCGGGTCCAGGAATTTCGCAAAGACGTCTTTTCAAAATGAACCCCCTCAACTTATTTATTTCTTTTCATTTTTACGGAATTCCTGGACCCGCCGCCGCGGCGCCTGTAATGCAAGCAATTAATTTTGACATTTGTCGTTGACGCAATCGCGTATCGAGAGGGGGAGCACCCCCCTCTGGTGCCCCCTATCTATTTTTTGTTGTTAAAACAACAGAAATGAAGTGGAAAAAAAATAGGGGGGAGCGGCATGTTTTTTGTAAAGGCGACTCCCCTTTACGGAATTCCTGGATCCGCCCCTGTAATGCAAGCAATGAGTTCTGACATTGTGGTTGAGGCAATGGGGGATCGAGACGGGCGCATCCCCCTCTGGTGCCCCCTCTTTTTTTTTTCTTCAAAACAACATAAATAATAACAAAAAGATGGGGGTGCGCCAGGCTTTTATTATGTAAAGGTGCCCCACCCCCCCCCCCCCCCCATTACGTAATTCCTGGATCTGCCCATGTTTTACAAGCACAATGAGTTTTGACATCTGTGGTTGACGCAATCGCGGATCGAGAAGGTGGCGCATCCTCTCTGGTGCCCCCCCCCCCTCTCTCTCTCTCTCTCTCTTTCAGTTAAAACAATAAAACTAAAAAGGGGAAAATGGGGAGGGGGTGCGGCAGCTTTAATTTTGTAAAGGCGCCTCCCCTTTACGGAATTCCTGGATCCAGGCATTATGACATTTGTGGTTGAGGCAATCATGGATCGTGAGGGGGCGCATCCCTCTCATGTGCCCCCTTTCTTTAAAAAAACAACAAAAACACAACATAAATAAAAAGAAAAAAAATCTTCAAAACAACATAAATAATAACAAAAAGATGGGGGGGGGGGAATGCGCCAGGCTTTAGTAAAGGTGCCCCCCACCCCCCTTTACGTAATTCCTGGATCCGCCCCTGTATTACAAGCAGTGAGTTTTGACACTTGTGGTTTGCGCAATCGCGGATCGAGAAGGGGCGCATCCCCCTCTGGTGCCCCCCCCCCCCCTTCTCTCTCTCTCTCTCTCTCTCTCTTTAGTTAAAACAATAAAACCAAAAAGGGGAAAAATGGGGGTGGGTGCGGCAGCTTTGATTTTGTAAAGGCGCCTCCCCTTTACGGAATTCCTGGATCCGCCCCTGTAATGCAAGCAATTAGTTTTGACATTTGTGGTTGACGCAATAGTGGATCGAGACGGGCGCATCCCCCTCTGGTGCTCCCTCACTCTATTTTCTTCAAAACAACATAAATAATAAGAAAAGGATGGGGGATGCGCCAGGCTTTTATTATGCAAAGGTGCCCCCCCCCCCCCCCCTTTACGTAATTCCTGGATCCGCCCCTGTATTACAAGCAATGAGTTTTGACATTTGTGGTTGACGCAATCGCGGATCAAAAAGGGGGCGCATCCCCCTCTGGTACCCCCCTCCCTCTCTCTCTCTCTCTCTCTCTATCTCTCTCTTTAGTTTAAACAATAACACTAAAAAGGGAAAAATGGGGAGGGAATGTGGAAGCCTTTGACTTTGTAAAGGCTCCTCCCTTTTACGGAATTCCTGGATCCGCTTCTGTAATGCAAATGAAGGGTTTTGACATTAACTTGTGGTTGACGCAGTGGCGGATCTAGAGGGGCCCCTCCCCGTCTCTGTTTTTTGTTGAAACAAAAGAAAGAAAAAAAGAAAAGAAAAAGAAAGGGGAGGGGTTTCGCTGGCCTTTGAGTTTGTAAAGGCACTTTACGGAATTCCTGGATCCGCCCCTGTGACGCGTTATGACATTTGTGGTCGACGTGTTATGACATTTGTGATTAACCCAATTTTGACATTTGCGGTTGACCCAATCGCGGATCGAGAGGGGCGCATCCCCCTCTGGTGCCCCTGTCTATATTTTGTTAACGCAACAGAAATGTAAATAAGAAAAGGGGGGGGGGAAGGGTCTCGCCAGCCTTTGATTTTGTAAAGGCGCCTGCCCTTGACGGAATTCCTGGACATGCCCCTGTGACGCGTTATGACATTTGCAGTAAAATTTGGAGATTTTGACATTTGTCGTCGACGTGTTACGACATTAGTGGTTAATCCGATTTTGACATTTGTCGTCGACGTGTTATGACATTAGTGGTCATTATGACATTTGTCGTCGACGTGTTATGACATTAGTGGTTGTTATGACATTTGTCGTCGACGTGTTATGACATTAGTGGTTGTTATAACATTTGTCGTCGACGTATTATGACATTAGTGGTTGTTTTGACATTAGTGGTCGATTTTGACATTAGTGGGCTCTACACGGGTTCACTCGGCCCGTGACAGGTTTATTGCCACTTAGTCTACTATCAGATGGTCAACGTCCCAGTTCGCCTAACACCACTACGGCTAAACTCGTTTGGTTTACTATCAATTTCGTCTAATGCCCGTTTGGTCTAATCTTCACTTGGTTTAATGTCCAGTTTGGCTAATTATCGTTTCGTTTAATAACCATATGATGTAATCGCAATTTTAGTCTCCTTGGGACTTTTTTCCATTAAAAACTTGGTCTAATAAACTGTGGGTATTAGACGACATGGGCATAGCCCATCTGGAAGTAGGCCAACTGGTAATGAGGCTAAGTGGCAATTGGACTAAATGGTCATTAGACGAGCTGGTTGTAAACGAAACGGGATTAGACCATGCAGGTTGAGACTGAATGGCTATTAGACGAAGTGGGAGTGGACCAAGTGATAGATCACCCCGTGATAAAGTAAAGTTGACTTTTATTTTTATTTTTATAAAATGGGCAGGATCATGCCAGGATGCAAGTACAAAGTAGGAAAATGTGCCGAATTGCACAGTGTAACAACCGCGGATATATGAGGGACATTTTTCGAACGAATGTATGCTCTCACCGCCGCCACCAGGACGGGGAGGATCTGGCCTGGAGCTGCCCGTCGATGTGCCATCTCCGTCTGTGCAGGTGATAGGGACACACTTTGTGAGGGCCTTCCTGGGTTTCCCCTTCAGCGAGAAGCGTCCGGTCTTGGAAAGCTCTACGCAGAGAAATCTGGTCTTCGAGCAAGACTGTCCGGCCAGATTGAGATTGTACGGGCGATCGTTGAATCGCACGACGTCTCCCGTTCGAAACCGACGAATCGCTTCGTAACCGAGGTTGAGATTAGCTGTGGCTACCTTGCGTCCTTTGCCGTTCTTCTTCGAGCTCCCCCAGGCTTCCAAGGTCCATCCTGGCTCCATATCCAGGTCGGTAGTCCCCCTGCTGTCATAATTGACGCTGACATCGAGGGTCATCTGGTTTGATTGTCCAGCGCGCACGGCGCTGCGCGGCTCGCGCGCAATGCCCAGACTGGTGACGGTGAACTTTGGCTTCGGTGCGGCTAAAGGTTCGGATGGGGTAGGGTTGGTGGGAAGGGAGGGATCGACAGTACCACGAGAAGGGTTGGCAGTAGAAAGTAAACCGTCACTCGGGTCAGTCCCTGCTTTGTGCAAAAACACACATCAACTACAGCAATGTATTATTTGGGTACGATGTCAATGTAAATCTACTGAAAGACAATGTGAACATGATGTACAATTAAAGATGTGGTGCCTTTGTTGCTTTTAATAGACGTTTCAGAAATCATGAAATATTCATACTTGTCATACTTAGAGATCAAATATTTTAGTGGTGGAAACTCTCTTCATGGAACAGTTTGGAGCGTTGCTGTATACTATCAAGCAAATTAGAGATAACCAGCACTTGCCATTTGAAAACGGTTGAACAATACAAGAAATTACTGTCGTGTCTAGAATTTCAGAAATGTGACATGTTGGGACATATGGGGTGGATGGAATAATTGCCAGCATGTTTATTTTCATTGGATTTTTTTCTTTCTTTTTTTTTGGGGGGGGGGGTTGTGTGTGAGGGGTGGAAGGGGTTACTTAAGTTAATCATACTTTTCATCTCAGCTTTCCGAGTCTATGTTGTTGTTTTTTGGTAATATTGAAGGTAATTCTTGTTTTAAGATAAATATTTTATACCGTATACTTGAATACAAGTGGGGATGACGAGTAGGATTTTTCTCAATAGAAATAACAACTTGAAAGGCGCATAATGCTATCGCAGCTTCTCCACACTCTTCAGCAAACATGAAAATAAAGGCTAGAGACATTTTACAGGTAAAGGCTTTTCTTTCTGCACTGAACTTATTTGAATCGAAGTGATTTAAAATGTTCGATACAATTCGCTACTAAGCGATACCAAAATTCATCATTTCATCAAATAATTCCTTTTGGCGCACTGTATACCTCTTACATTTGCCAAAAGGTTTCATAAAAAATGTGAAACGTATATATCCATATAGACTAACATATTGCCAATAGCCATACCTCATATTTTTAAATAGACAGTGGGGCCATTTGTCTGGTATTATTCGCTCTGTTACGAAGACTTACCAGTACATCTGACCTTGCTACATCCCACGAGATTCGAAGCCTGATTTAAGCGCGCCATGAGCTGATAGGATGGGCTGGGATTGTCCTTCTGAAGTCTGACACACAGGAACTTTATGTCCGTACACGTTCGACCAGTCAAATCGATGGTGTGTGAAACACGCTAAAAGAAGTATAGTTTCATGTGTTACGATGTTACACACAAAGGGGTTTGTTACATGATAGACACACATTTCAACTGTAAAATATTAGTTGTAACGTATTTACATTCCTTTTGGTTGTACGTTACTACACTGTGAAATACAATATTATTGACTCATGAAAAACACGAGCTTGCAAGTGACAATGATATGTACATATATGCGTATTGTTACATACTAAACGAATTAAAATTAATGAAATATGATTTTTGTCAAGACAATGCATTTTATCAGATCTGAATCCTTCAGCATAAAAATATGAATATAATAGCTTTCTCATTCTTTGTGGAATTTTTTTCGCAACGTTGCCTATTGACGGACATCTAGTAATTATCTTTATCATGAAAAATCCTTTCCTTTTAAATACAAACAAATAACCAAAAAACATAGCAAACTCCCACTTCTGACTTTTATTGACAAGGTACCTCATGCTATTTATGCGTGTAACTTCTTCAATTTCTGCAAAAATACTTTGTTTCTGCTATAAATGCAAGAAAATAAATGAATGAAATGAATCAAAGCTATAGATACTATTTTTCAGACACTGAAATGTTTCTTGATTTTTCAAAGGACACGGAAGACTATAAAAGTTTACTTTATAAATCAAGTCATTAGAGAATTCGATGGAGGGCCTTAGAATAGTTTAAAGATTATTTAACAAAGCGATCGCTTCGTAAGTATGTAATTATGGCTATGATTCCCATTTAAAACTGATTTTTTTTTTCCTACGGCGTTTCACAACAGTCCTGTTAAGTCACCCTTATTCATTTTGTACATCAATCTTAATCAACCTCATCAAAGATTCTTTCTTTTATTTGCTTTGAAGATGCTTTTTTTCTCATCGAAATTCATATACGCTTGTAACTGCACTGCATACTTTATGAAGGACTCAGTCTTATCCAATTAATGCAAAAACGTTACCTCTTTATAATTATTGGAAAAAACTAATTACATGCTATCTAAATATATTTAAATATCATCTATATTTATGGCAAAGGACATGGGTCTAGGCCTACCTGTCTCGCTCTACAAGCCTTGTGATTTTTTTTTTACTTGTCTTTACGGACTTGAAATGGCTCACTGGTATACTACTGAGCCATTTTATGTACTGTTTCTGTACAACCCTAAGGTCAAAAGTATAAAAGCTCGAAAGCATGGCAATAAACCACGTTGAATTTACGCTAACTCCACTGAATGTCTGCCTCCTCTTCGCGCACTGTACACATATTATACAGTATATATATATATATATATATATATATATATATATATATATATACCATGCGTGTTAGACATGTTATTATATTTGTCATGAATATGCATGTTGATACAAAGTGGGTGTGGCCTGTTCGGCCCACGGTGGAAGACAAGATGGATCGAGGCTGGGACAATGCGTCTGAGGAGGCGAGGGAAGAATAAAGTTTTCATTACTTTAACCCTAAAAGGGCCGGGGGGGGCGGAATCCGCCCCCCCCCCCTCGACGTTTCGCGCTATAATTCTGTAATGCGAAAAGGCCTCGTCGCGAGGCTTCTTGACTTTCTTCGTTCAAGTCTCGCGCAACTTTTGAGACCAAATTTGCAACGTCCGCGCATACTTTTGCGAAGCCACGCCCATTTTTGTAACGGAATGTCGCCCCAAAACGGGCACAATTTTGTGATTTTGTGTACATTTCCTATGGAAAACAGTGCTCTGTCATGAAAGGCATAAAAACCTGATTATTTTTACAATTAATCACTTTCATTGATTGATTTTGTGCTAATTATGGTAGAAAAGTGGTCAGTGACAATTTCCAATGAAAAAACAAAGAAAAAACAAAAGTTGAAAAACAAAGAAATACATAAGAAATTCTGAAAACAATAAAATACATAAGAATTGAAATGAGTTTTGGAAGTTTTTGTGATGTACAATTGTTGAATATGCTAAAACAGATTTACAGATCAAAAATTAGACTCTCAATGCTTTTAATTAGGCTAAAATATCACCGTGAGCTTAATTTGCATAATTAATTAATTAAAATTAGAAATTGATTGTTTCAAAAAATCTTATGACACAAACTTGTAGATTATGACGCGGGTCTCATGCATGCAAAATTTCATCGCGATCGCACCTCCGCTGGCCGAGATCTCAGGGGGGGGGGGGCGGAATCCATCCCCCCCCCCCCCCCCCCCTGAGCATAGCCAAAAAAGCCCGGCCCCTTTAGGGTTAAGTTTGATTAGTGCTGGTGATTTGTTTTGGTGTCAGAACGTGTGACATGTTGTTGCCCCACCAGGATTTCCCTCCTTCCGTAATAATATCACAGGAAATTAATGTGGCGTGCAGTGTCATTTGCAGGCTAGTGGGGCTTTCACCATGTACCAACCTGGAATCCGAAAGGTTGTCTCGGCACAAGAGCGGTGTTTTCTTGAGAGTAGCTGAGCACCTGATCGGCAGCAGAAATTTGTGCCCCTGTTCCCGCGGCGTTCTTGCTCCCCCATGCCTGTAGCTTCCACAGGTTAGAACCCTTTATTTGGAAAAGCACAATTTATGGTGTATTAAAATCAGAATTTTATCAAATATTTTAAAGCTTTAGAGCGATTAATTCAAGTGACAGGCATACATATCAGAGTAATGCGGGGTATTGGAGATTCTCGAATAAAACATGCTACTACACAGTCTTAAAAACAGTCCCGAACAACATTAAAAGTAACCTTCAGTAATAGGAAACTGGTAAGTTACAGATTCACTAACACAGAGACACACTCATACCTCTGTTCTCTGAACATTAAAAAAACCAAAACCGTTTTTTTTTTTTTTGTAGAATATGCCCTCGTTGCCCTTCACGAATAATCTATAACGACAACTCTTAATAAAGATGACCTTTATATACAGTTAATTCACAAGTCAACGTCAGATTTATCAAATTATTAACCATAAAAAGGTGCAACTCATTAAAGGGACTGTAACGTACTGGTTGAGGTGGGGATTCATGTTTTGAACATTCCTAAGTAAGATAATGAAAAGCCTCTCATGAAATATGAAAGAGCATGTAATTTTAACAAGGATTCAACATTTATTTGATGAAAATTGGTTTTCAAATGGCTGAGATATCCAAAAAAGTGCTAATAATAAAAGACGACATGCCACAACTTTATTAGGATCTCTTTGTTTCACTTTGTTTTTGGATATCTCAGCCATTTCAAAACCGATTTTCATCGAATAAACTTTTGATACCCCTTAGAACTGCATGCTCTTTGACATCTCATAGAGTGGTTTCTGAATATCTCGCAAAACGTTAAAAGCTAAATCCTCACCTCGACCAGAACTGTACACACCCTTTAATATGTATATCTAACGCTTGATTATCCTCATAATCGTCAAACATCCCTTTCTTAATCACCCAGTAATGATACTTGTATATCATTTTCCCCTTCACGCTACCCTTTCCCCTTCCTTTCCCCCTTTCTCTTCCCTTTTCACTCTCCTTGTCCATTCAAAAATGGAGGCTTTGCTATAAAAAAAGAGAAAAACCAGTGCAACAAAGGGAGAGAGAGGACACCTGAACGGCTTGAATGAAGGCTACCCTCCTACCTCAATTCTCGTGGTTTCTTCCGTGTCGTATCTCACGTCGACATCGAAGGTGACATCGTTTCGTTGCCCTTCACGGAGTTCTACGGCTGTGGGCCGTACGCTATTCACACGGATCGTTGGCTCTGAAAACGAAAAAAAAAAAGAAAGAAAGAAAGAAAGATAAATGTAAACAATAATCTTCTAGCATTCATCCTGATACGTTAATGGTATCCACGATCTCATTTTGTTGAATTAATAAAAATTAATGAAATAAGATTGAGCAGGATGTGTCTGGGGAAATCATCACGAATGAACGAGTGTCAAAACTCTGTATAGCCATAAGAAGGATCATACAGCGCGGCTGGTGAAATTAGATGTCTTCTATTTTGTCACGTTTTGGAAAATTCTCGAGCAAAGCAGTGATTCCAAGAATATGCAAACGCATTTATTTCTAAAATGTACACACATCTGATACATACCTTGGGAGCACTCCTGTCTTTCGCATGAAACCATTGAATTGGTGGAACCTCTCCCTATCAGCGTGTAGCTTGGTCTGGGGCGCGATCCCTGGCCAAACTCGAGACAGAGGTAACGTTTTTCGGGAGAGCAACCCAATCCACGAATGTCTAACCTGGGAGTTCAATTAAAGAGAGAGAGAGAGAGAGAAACATATCCTGATAAATCCCTTTTCCTGTTTTTTCGAAATTGCAGCAAGCCATTACAGGGAACCAGACAAGTGTGAGGACTTGGTATCAAACAAATCTTTACTAAAACTGTCAAAGGCTGGTAGATTTGGAGTGCTCTTATAAAGGACATCATAATTTAGCCAAGTCTGCAATAACTGACAGGTTTGGTTCATGTTCGTGCTTAAAGGTAGGGAATCCCATTTGCATGAGTTTGCAAGAGTTGTATAAATACAGTGATGTTGAAGAGAGTATCATTTTAGAAACTCCCATAAAGTATTGAAAGTGGAAGGTAACATTTAGTACATTTTTATTGACCGTTAGATTTTGAATTGAATTTTTTTCGGGGCTCACCGTAAATTCCAGTACATTACTAGGCAACCTATGTGTGTCCATCATGTATATTTTGTGAAGAAAGTTCATCAAAACTTACAAACATTTCTATATACATTCTTGCAACACACTCTATATGTTATTACATCAGCTCTTATACTTTTAGATTTGTGTTTATAGATTAAAAAAAATACAGAAGACTGCAACAAAAAGGCTTAAGTGTGGCTGACACACAGAACTACTGAGTAGTTGAGTTTTGTGCATTATTCAAATTGTAGATAACTGTTGACTTCCAAATTTCTCAGCAGTGGCCTATGTAACAAGTCCCCTGAGGTTTATATTTAATGTTTTGCTGCATTTGGGGAGGTCTGTAAAAGGTATCCCCTACCTTTAACGCATAGGGTGGTTTTATTCAAATATGCGTCATCTCAGTCAGAATAAAATGTAAGTGTTTGTTTGTTCAATTTACGAATGCAACAAAAGTCTGGTCACTCCCATATCTGAGATGTCTCCCTTACACTACAGCCGTACGCTACGAGTAGGTCTTACATTGCATGCTTCTTCTCCAAGAAAAAAAAATCAAACAAACTGCACTGTCAAAAATACAAGGCGGACAAGTATACGTGCGTTTAGTGGTCTACTGTTGATCCATATAACAGATGTTAATGTTTTGGTTAGTATCGGAAAGACGTACCTTGTAGTGACCGTATATGTGTTGGGTCTTCCGCTGCGAACCTCCCGGTTCCGATCCGAACCCCTCAGCAGCTGCTCGTTTTCGTCGGTCCTCGTACTTCCGCTGGAGTCGGAGCTGGTGAAGATGCCTAATCGCCACAGGTCGGAGGTCCCCGGCCCACCAAAAGGATCTGGTGTTGGATCCATGCTAACTGATGCCTCCACCTCCATGGTTGAGGAACCATCCGGACGGGTTCCTGTGTTTCCTGTGGTTCGAACTCCCCATGAGAAGGAGCGTAGACGCACTTCAGGATCGCCCGAGCTCCCACCCCCTGTGCCTCCGGATCCACCCTGACCTCCAGATCCACCCTGACCACCAGATCCACTCGGTGTTGTGTCTGTAGAAAAAAGAAAAAACCAACGCATGAAAATTGTCACAGACCAAGCTTAATCTAGCACTGTGGTTATCTTAGTTGGACGGGAAAGATATACATACTGGTTAGGAAGAACAAGCCCTTACGATCACACAGCTGAACCAGAATAATTCTAATCAAATATAATTGAGTGTTAGCGTACATGAATATTTCAGTAAATTCTCTCCGCAAATCAAGATGGAAGCTTCCTCTCTAAGGTTGGCTTTAAACACAGAGGGTACTATATTGATGGCACACATGTGACACTTACGCAAAATATCAAATATCATTTAATTGCAAGCCTAACCCGCCTGACACGTAGACAGCTGACAAGACACGACCGAGTCGCCTCCTGGTAGAGGCATCTTAAAGTTTGGAATCGGAGCATCTCCCTTGCCAAACTCCACACACAAGTATCTCACGGCATCGCAACCAATTCTCCGCACATCGAACGTTGTCCTCACGGTAAACTCTAGAGGGGCTGCCGCGTGCATTGGCATTGCAGCTTCTTGCTGATCTAAAACCTGTCTTTGGTAACCAACTTTAGTTCCGGACCCCGTCATCGACTCGCTGCCATAGAGTCCAAGTCTCCAAAGACCCTCCCCATGTATGTAATCAGTCCTCGGGGACGGAGTTATCCATGCTTGAAGAGTGACATCACTGGCACTGTTCTGATCGGGTTGAACATTCCAGCGAAAATTGCTGAGTCTGGCTACTTTGAGAATTGGCGAACGGGTCGGTTGAGGATTGGGGCGTGGGCGAGGATTGGGGCGAGGTCTTGGGCCTGGAGTTTCACCAGGAGGTGGTCTTGTTTGATCTGAGTGTAGAAGCAAACTGTTAAGATATCATCACTGGAACCCTTATTGTCCCATAGCTCGCCAATAATCATTCACAAGGCTATACACACCTGGCGTTAGTCATTGGTACTCCTTTTTAGCAAAAAATCTTCATTAAGAAATCTTATACTTTGTAGAAATAAGAAACCCCACTTTGTCATCCCCCTTACCCTGACTATACATTGTTAGTCACTCTAACCACCATCTGGTTGATATTTTACTTCATAGTATTATATTCATAGTACTATACGATTTGATGTATAAGCTTGTTGTGTATATGCGTGCAATCTTCTATCTCACTTAAAGTCATCCATAACGTTTCCTTCTTTTTGTAAATTTGTTTTCAGTTGGCCCTCAAGGAGTTAAGCGAATCAAGTGATATGAAACCGACACGTTCTGGAAGGAGCACGAGAAGGAACTTTATTTAACAAGAGGAATAGGAGGAGTACAGACAAGGGAAGAGGGGAGGAGCTGGTATGGGAGCCATGATTGTTTGGAGGTTGGGTGGTTTTTTTTTTGGGGGGGGGGGTGGGGAGAGAATGGGGAAAGTATAATGGTGAGTGGATGCTGTTCGATTGGACAGAAGAAGAAACGACCACAGATGAAGGATACAGAGCTTGGGGACTTACAGGCAAATTCACAAACGAGGGAACGATTAGCACAGAGACATTACACTGGAAGCATCACTGACAGCCACATTGACTGACCTGTAGTGCACCTATATAATTTACAGTCCACGAAGTGATTGTTAGCGATGGGAAGGTTGAAGTTTGGTCGTGGTCTGTCTCCCTTTGCGAACTCGAGGCACAAATATCGGGAGTTTCCGCAGCCGACCTCCCTCAAATCAATGTGGGTGTTGAGGTCGAAGCGGAGCGGTGACGATGCGGTCAGATCTCTGGCTGCCTCGTACTCGTTGAGAACCTGTCTAACGTAGTTTTGACGAACACCGCTTCCGTCGCGACTGGCGGCGGAGAAGAGCCCCACACGCCACATGCCGGTCCCGTGGATGTACTCCGTTGTCGGCTCGGGCATGACGATTAACTGAAGACGGGCCTCGTTCTGACCGGCTATGGGCGTCAGCATCCACTGCATGCTTGAAATCCGGGCCGTCGGCAGGTTAGGAACACTCCCGCTGTTGTCTGCTTGCCGAGAACAGAGCTTAGTCAGTCAATAAAAGAGGCAACTATCGTGCGCATGCAAACGTTCTCTATCATCACGTGGGGCATTCGCATCTACTGCTCGGTGCGCCTTCCGGTCAACGTGCTTGTTATCAGTGCATGGTGGGAATGCAACATGCTGCAAATTCTAAAACGTTCTCTAAGTCACACGTAATTCATGTAGGATGCATCCAAGCTCCGATGATGTGCCAAGGGATTGCAATAATGCGGGAACACGACATCGAGACAGGTCTTCACGAACAGAGTTGTCTTCATACAACATTCAAAAAGCATATCCCGAGGCCTGTGACACATGTCTAAGTTGAAAGTGCCATGCGTAACACGCTTAGACTACTTAGAAAAACAAACAAGCAACAAAACACGAGACGCACAAAAAGTGGCAAGTCGCAGTAAGATAATATGAATACACCCGTTTGATGTTTTAAGTGTAAATTACATATCTCCGTCACATTCCCTTAAAAAATATATACCACCGAAATATCTCTGATTGGAAGCTGCAGTTTTATCTTGTGAAAATGACCTGAGACGTCATAATTTGGATGATGTTCGTTATTCCGAAGATGATTCCGAATCACACAAATTTTGTAAACATAGATGATCGTCAGTTCGAGCATTTGTACCGCTATCTACTACGAAGGTTCGTTATTTCGAAAATGATGGATTATAACCTTATCCCGAACATTCGTCAATCCGAACAAGGGGGTACCTTTTTCCGAAGGTTCGTTAATCCGAATATGAAAAGTGCGTTCCACCAAACCTTTGGAATAACGAATCGTATATCATTTTAATCTCATATCATTTTTTTTTTACAACGAACCTTTCGAAATAGTCAACATCATTTTATTTTCGGAATTACGAACCTTCGGAATAACGAACTGTAACCACAAATCTTAAGCAGCTCTGGGTTAACGCGAGGACGTAACACGTCCAAGAGGAGAACAACTTCCAGTCATCACAATAAAAATGCAGGAAAAATACATGCAGAAAAAAAAGAACCTCACAGAGGAATGCCATGCTTCATTCATAGCCATCATCATCATCTGCTACTAGCTGGAGACGAGCTATCTAATTGGCCGTGTCTCACGCACGTGTCACTATTCTGGCAAACTGTCGTATAAGAACGTGATGCTACGGAATCGTGCAAAACATTCGGTCCTCATGCACGTCATAGGATACATAAGAATAATGATCATCTGTATAAAGCACAGGAAATACAAGATTGACAGAAAATAAAACTGATTTTAAAATAACAATAATAATAATAATAATTAGCCAGGCATGTACAGATAATTATGAATAATAACGTTTGCGATATAACCTGAACTGTGAGGCTTATATAATTGATTCAGAGATCAAAATATGGATTTGAAATTACAGATGTGAATTTTGTGGGTTTCCTTTGATTACTACACAGTCATTTCACGATGGCATATTCTAAAGTAGCTCTCTTTGAAACAGCTCTCTTTTTTTTTTTTTTTAGAGAGAGAGAGAGAGAGAGCAACTGAATGATATAATATTTTTTACATAATAGTGTAAACGAAGGATATCGTAAATATTACCTACGTTAGCCTTCACGTGTTCACAACGTCATTATGTGCCCGTCCCATTCGGTTGTCTCCTCTCTGATAAATTGACCTTAGACCGGCTTCTCGGGTTACACAAAGCTTACGATGGCCCTAATTAAGAAAACTACGATTGTGTGTGGTTGTGGTATATGAACAGAAAATAAGTTTCTGTTTTGTGTCATCCAGGGGAGCGAATCTCTATATGATTACTTACATGAAAGAAATGTTGAACAAGCGGGAAAATTAATTTCACGGTAAGCAGGAGTCTCGGTAATTATTTATTTTGCTCAAATTTCAGATTTTCTTCGTTCTTACCTGGGCAGGTGTATACCGAACACATTGACACCACGCCTCCCTGGTGGGCTAGGCTGAATGACACGGAGGCAGCATCGTTCTTGGCAAACTCAATGCAGAAGTATGGATGCCTGTTTCGGATAACACAAATCTCTCGGAGATCGAACTTCGTTTCCGCTTCGAGCACCAGCTGATCCCTGGGACTAAAATATTTAAAAGAGACAAAACGAAAGAAATTTGAATGTTGGACAAATAAATGGACACATAAAAACATGCGTCGCATGAAGCTAAGCACATAAATGTATTCTACGTATAAAATACCATTAAGCTTTCACATGCAGTCAGTAATCTAGAATATTCAGATGCCGTTCTCAACCGGTATCTATCCACCTTGATCAAGCTGACTTTTGTGACTACATCGATTTGAGCTATGTATGTATTTCCGTGACCACACACGCAAACACACGCACGCACACGCACACAAATAAAAAAGGTTGGAAATCAAAAGAAACGGGCATACGAACTGACCATAACAATGATTATCCCCAATGAAAGTACTGATTAAGAACCCGGCCTTTTGAAAAAGAAAAATAGTGGTTTTTCAGCTCGTACTTGTGAGGTGTCTGCATGGCCGTAGCATCCAGAATGTTCCTCTGATAGGCGTATTTTGGTCCGTTGCCGTACTGGTCGTCCGAGGCGTAGACGCCCAATCTCCAGAGGTTCCTGCCGCGAACGCTGTCCGAGCCGGTGTCGGGCGTGAGCGTCATACTGACGCGCATGTCGCTCAGGCCGTTGGGATTGTACTTGATCCTGTGCCAATTCACGCTCGCATTCTGGAAGAGAACAGTTGGGCCTTGCTGGGCCGAGGATGCTTACATTGAAATTTTTGATTAATTAAGGGTTAAATAAACAGAAGCAGCATGATGGCACTTGAAAAGAAAAGTTGGATACCAACCGTAAACGCTGTCGAGAAAAGATATTTTAGTGGTAAGAAAATCCATTTGGATCTCCAGTTCCCAGATAGTACAACAGACATCGAAACATCAGCACGTCATGCACCAAAATTTCTATTCAAAATAATGAACATACACAGAGGTGTATGGGAACCATACACACGAAACAGCAGTAATTCATGGGGCAGACCAAACAGCAAGCTTCCTCACGCACGGACATCGAAACACACACACACACACACACACACACACACACACTTTGATTCATCAGTCAACAGTCGGAAAGAAAGGGGGAAGGAATACAGGGTGCAGGGTAGAAACAAAAACTCTCGGCAAAATAGAAGAGGAAAACGGTAGGTCCTGTGTCCATTTTACTAGAACAAGTTTTCAAGTGGATAGAGGTTGCCCTTGTGATACTAATCAAGCCTTACTTGGGTGACCCATTTTAATGCAATATGATAATAGGGTCACAATTTGGGGTTAATTGGGGTCAAAGTCTGAAATGCTCCGATTGTTCTAAAACATGATATGTCAAATTACTCGTCTTCAATAAATCTGAATGACAAAAATATAGATATTGATTACAGCATACCTGACTCATTCTTAAATCACACAGAATAGGAATGTGAGCATTCATTGTAATAACAGGGTTTTTTTTGTTGTTGTTGTTGTTGATATTTTGTTCTTTTACTCGACGGAGAAAACAGTGCAACTTTCAAAAGGTCAAATCTTCATAATGAAATTTTGTCTACTTGCTGTAGATTACGCCTCCTAACATATCTCTGATTGCCATAGAAAGCATTAATAACTGATGCTGGCTGTATCTGTAGTTGACTACCCCAGATACATTGTTTAGAATTCTCTTAGCACTTCTAAAAGTCTGAAATATAAACACTTTCCGGGTTGTAACTTCTTTTATGTTTGAGCACTGCGGTTATCTATTGCCTCTGGCATTTCAAAAAACCCGATCACTCTAAATAATCGACCTCCCTTTGGTTGAAATCAAAGCTTATCTTCGATGTATTGAGATATTTCTTTCTTTCTGCAACTTTCTTTGCAATAACTCAAGACAAACAGCCCCTATCACCCCCATATTTTGTACGTGTTTAGTTCATGTCACGTACATTATTACGTAAAATAACAACTACTTGATCGGACACCATCTTGGGTATGTAAATTAGGGTCAAAGGTCATAAATGTTTCATCCTGTATCTTGGTGAAAACATGTCCTATCTTTCCCATATTTTGCACATGCAAAGACCATGTTACAAGAATCATTTCACAAAATAACCACTTTTTGCTCAGATGCCATCTTGTCTGTGCAAAGTGGGGTCAAAGGTCATATGTACTTCTTTCTCTATCTTCGTTATGACGTGTTATCTCTATGGGAGGGAATTTTTTTCTAGATGTGAAAATTGACATGATTGTCTTTATCGAGCACTAGGTCACTTACCCTTCGGTAAATTTCTCCCAGATTGTAATATGTTGTAGATGAGACTTTGCGCTATCGTTAGTGTGTCCTCCGTTTTTTCATACGACGTCGAAATCACGTCGCAAAACTTGGCTAAAATTAAAGTTTAGCTTCGATGTATTTTCATATTTCTTTCTTTTTGCAACTTTCTTTGCAATAACTCAAGAAAAACAGGCCCTATCAGCCCCATATTTTGCACATGTTTAGTTCATGTCACGTACATTATTTCATAAAATAACAACTACTTGATCGGACACCATCTTGGGTAGGTAAATTAGGGTCAAAGGTCACAAATGTTTCATCCTTTATTTTGGTGAATACATGTCCTATCTTTCCCATATTTTGCACACGCAAAGACCTTGTCACAAGAAACATTTTACAAAATAACCACTTTTTGCTCAGATGCCATCTTTGCTGTGCAAAGCGGGGTCAAAAGTCAAATATACTTCATTCTGTATCTTCGTTAGTGTATACGGAATTCGGTACAAAGATGGCAGGTCTGACTGCCTTTTCTAAATGAGAATCCAAAAATCACACGGCCAATGTCCTCTAAACACAGATGAAACAGGTATATATAATTATGGTCATGCCTTTTGGAATCAGGACTCAAATCACCGATTTCAAAATAGATCGCATCACCTAATTTGTCAGTGTTGACAAATTCCAAGTCTAGTTTTTCTTAAAGCTGTTACGGAACACAACTTATTCAGTTCATACTTATTATAACCAATTGAATCCTTTTAGACTAATATTCATTACTATGTATGAATGTATGTATGTATGTATGTATGCAAACATGCAAGCGTGTTGGTCGTAACATTTGCCACAACGTAACTATGTGTCACATTCATAGTGCGTTGACGATGTACAGAGCATGTACGCCATAAGCGCTCTTGTCTCAGGCATAATGCACTCCTTTATTCTTACACTATAATACTAGTACAATGTTTTCGTCTTCATAATATGCTTTACTCTCAATATCCCCATGCATACAAACAAACACATACACTCACACATACACACGCACGCAAACACACAAAACAACGTGGAATGTAATTCCACACCATGTTCAGTTGAACATGGTGTGGAATTTGCACGGTCAGTGGTGACTGGATCATCTATGACCGTATTATATAATGTGTATTTCTGAGACCATTATCCTCGTCAAGAATCTGCTTCTGATGATGATCGCATACACTTCTATTACACTTAGATTTGCTTAATTTGTCTGTTGAACAGCAGGTACGTGAAATGCTATTGTTTTTTTAATGCGTAAATTACACTTTAATCATTTATTTTGTATTATTAAGAAAAACAGCGCTGTACATTCTCTAGCCAGTCATTCACCCGATTACATGTATTTCCACTGTACAAATACCACTCAATAATTTTATTCAAATGCTTTCTGTGTTATTTTTGTATAAAAAAAGGAATGCTGATAGAAGATCACATTGCATCAACAATACAGTCAAGTCAAACAAAATGGTGGAAGTTTCATCGAGCTATCATCAAAATCAGAGAACATCATGTACCTCGAATGTGCCAAAACCCACTGATTTCAAGCAAAACGCACTGTTTTACCTGGTAATTGTGATGTTGTCATATACTGTTGTTTTCAGAGACCACCATCAGTAACGCGTGTGGACCGAATGCCATATTAGGTATCGTGTCAAGATTACAATATTAGTCTGAAAGCTGCTTATTGGCATACTATGTACAGAAGCCTCAAGGAAGATTAATGATATTGTATCGCTGAACCTGCTGAAGAATCAGTGCATGTACAAGCATCTTAAGGGGAGAGCGTTATGACCGACGCTGTGGTCCAAATTGACCATTCAAAAAACATTTTTGCATATTTGACGTTTCAAATGAAATCGTCTTGAATTTGACATTTCCTGTCATTGTGAGTTAAAAGGAAGTTGCACATATAGTATCTCATTATATTATATTCTTATACATTTACTTTTTTGAACATAATGTTGTTAGACAGATCAGGGCCGGCGCAGACGGGGGCCGTCTATAAGCCCCCCCCCCCCCCCTCACACACACACATACACACATTTTTGTATAATACAAAGGAATACATAGGGTTTAACCTATTGTGCCAACCACTTTTTTCCCCGGAAGTGGCACGAGAAAAATGCGGTTAAGCTTTGATTACCCTCGGAAGTTTTACCAGAAAATTTCGGTTAAGGGTTTTTTGTTTTTTTTTTTTGTTTTTTTGTTTTTTTTTTGCCTGTTTCAGCTGATGAAACCCAGAAGTGGCACCAGAAATTACGTTGAAGGCCTTTTATCTATTTATTTATTTACTTATTTATTTATTTATCTATCTATCTATCTAAATATTTTTTTTTTTTTGCTTGTCAGCTGATGAAACCCGGAAGTGCCACCACAAATATAAACTACCCCCCCCCCCCCTACACTTTTAAAAACATGGCGCCGGCCCTGCAAATTATTTGAATTTTATTTGTAGCAATCTGAGCATGTTGGATGCTGTTATGAGAAATTTGGCATTTCATTGAAACTTATATTTCCTACCGACATTTCCGGTCAATTTAAATGGTCACACAATATATCATAGCAACACATTCTTTCTTTCTTTTTTCGTTTTTGTTGTTGATAACTCGGAATTGCAGGTTGAGTACTTTGATAATTCGAGTACTTTGATGATTAATTGAGTACTTTGATAATTCGAGTACTTTGATGATTAAACAATCAAAGTATTTTCAAATTTTGACCCCAACAGACTTGACGGAATTTTGAAGACGGTTGCCACAGGTAAATCTGCTTAGTACGACATGGGAAACCTAAATTCACTCTCAAACCTTGTTTAGTTTTGGGAAAATGGTGTAAGGGATTACACGTTTTTCCTCCACTAAAAGTTGCCGAATTGTTAGACAAGACAAGTGGGGAATATGCGCTGACAACACCGGCAGATTACTGACAAGGACATTTACTTCGACTCGGACAGACGAACAAACAAACAAACAAACAGACAAAGCCACACGACGATGATCTGACATGTTATGCAGTACACACCGTGTAGGGCAGTTGGGTTGGGTGAAAGCGAAGGGTTTAGCTTCAACATGTGTTTAACTCACCGGGATTATGTTCACGCTGCTGCAATCCTTGCGTCAATACTTTGCATCAACGCTTGGAGGAGATAAATTCACATCCTCAAAGGACAAAATCACTTGAGAAGTTGTTTTTATGATATAAAAATCTTCAAAATTCTGATCTGTACACATGAAAACCTGATTAGCTACCAAGGAGTTACTCAGTATGTGATAAAAGCTAAATGCGTGTCTTTGAATAAATCCTTGAAGGTTTTACATATCCAGAAAGGTGAAATTGTGTTCTTGTTTGTGTGCGTCTTGACATATATTTATACCTACATAGATAACAGAGAAACGTCTGTCTGGCACACATGAAGATCGTGCCCTAAAAAGAGTTCCATTAAATCGACCTCATGACAGCATAAATCCCGCCTCATCCATTTTCCCTCACAAACTGACAAACATCTGACAGTACTCAAATCAAAATGGTTATTGATCCAAGATTATTTTGACTACAGTCCGTTGTATACTCACTAGAAGGTATGGTAGGGGGAGGAATATCTGGCTGGCACCCTATCCTTCGGCACGACACCGCCTCATCGTTACGCAACGGCAGCTCAAAATCTGGCTCCGGGGAATCCCCTTTGGTAAACACAATGCAGATGTAGCCGTATTCAGACTCTGGACATCCCATACCCGTCACGTCGAGAGTGGTATCAATGCTGTTATACACCAGTGGCACCTAAAGTAAGAAATTAGGTGGAGTTGTGTTGTGAGTTTTCTTCCGTTAGTCTCCCTCTACGAAATGGAAAAGTGGATTTATCGATAACTTCGCCTCGTCCTGAGGATATGAGGGCTTCGAAAGTAGGATACTACATTTTGCTGTAACACAGTAACAATCGCCTCTGAATTGGACGCACGTGCTCTGCTACTTAAAAGGTTTTGAGAGAAAAGTATATATCCGAAAATTGCAGATTGAGTTTTGGTTTCACTATCTTTACAATGATCCATGTAATGTGAGTGCGTTTCCTTTGAATTTTAGCTCAAAGCATAAAGTAATTTTGAGCAATGGTTAACAAGTAAAATCTAGACAGAAAATAATACAGAAATTCGTTTTTCGTGTTCATTTTCTCATCAGTTGTCTGTCTATCATTCATTGCAAGTGCTGTTGAGTGAGAAAGAAAATGAATCGTGCCTGAGGCGAGATGGGGACGGATGCCTGACTGTCGCTAAGAATTTGTTCTCGGTACTGGCCCCGGGTCCCACTCCCGTCACTGTTTGCGCTAGTAAAGAGGCCAAGCCTCCAAAGACCTTCCCCGTCGGCCGAGGCGGACCCGTTTGTTGTCGTAACTTGGGCACTGATCGAAATGTCGCTGGCGCTACCTATGCGACGGGTTAGCAGCGCCACGTTCCAGTTCAGTGACGCGAGGCGTACCACAGGCAACCGGGTTGGCTCCTCTGATTGGATAACACAAAAGAGAGCAATGTAATATACAAGACATTTCAAAGACCTGATATTATATTAGCACTAAATTTGACCACACATATCTATTCAACTATATTAACACCAGCAGTGCCGTCTGTGATTTGATTGGACAATAGAGTATAACTGGCGCAAAGATGTACATGTTTTAAGGATAACAATATTGGTGGTTACAGCTCTTAAAGTTCTGCAGTAATTGCGTGCATATGAACTTTGTCATAGATGAGATACACGTTCATTTCGCAACTATTAATCTTAACAACCCCTGTCTGCAAGAGTTTGTTTGGGAAACGTTCGTTGGTCCACGTCTTCATTGCTTTTTTAAAGAAAACTCGTGAAGAAAATTTCCAAACGTCGCATGTATTATAAGTGATGTATACATAATATTCATTTGCTTAGGGCATCACACTTGGGTCTTCTGCAACAAAAGTTTAGACCTGTACCTGGACAGGTCACCCTTTGGCACATTATGACCGGTCTCTGCTCATCGTTGTGGAAGACAAAGTCGGGCTGGGCACTGTCCCCTTTCGCGATCTCCAGGCACAGGTGTTTGTAAACGGAGCAGCCAAGAGCCGAGACGTCAAACTGTGTGGGAAGAGGCGGGAATGCCAGCTTTGTATTCGGTCCCGCAGGCTGCGAAGCTTGGGTTGGGTTGAGCACCTGACGCACGTAGTTGAAGCGTTCGTTGGAGCTGCCATCAGCCGACGGACTGCCAAAGAGTCCCACGCGCCACAAGTCTCTGCCGCTCACCTCGTCGCTGCCCGGAATGAAGGTGATAACGACATTGAGCTCGATGTCGCTAGGAGCGCCGCGACGACCTCTTACCAAAGTTATTCCCCACGACACGGGACCGATTGCGATGCGATTGAGGGTGGCTGGCAACAGGATATTGAAGGGATAAACGGGAGACAATAAAAGATTGTTATGAATGTTATGATTTTGCTCTCTCTCCCTAAGTCTCAAAATAGCTTTACGAACACTGGTGAGTTGAGTCTGTTTCCTGTCAAACGTACTGGAACCAACTTCACAAGCTTAGATTACATAATTGCAAGGGTATTATTACTGTTACTCATAATCATGTAAGGAACATAAAAATAATATACTTCGAACGTATCGAATTAAAACTCTATTTTCTTCATTCTTCATTCCTTCTTACTTTTGTATCAATTAGTTAGATCGCAGGTCACACAAGAGCGAAGACCACCCTTTCTACAACGTCCAAAGCCTCTCAGGTTGTAAAAAAGGTTTTGAGATGACGTAAAATGGTTCGCAGTATTCTGCAACCGAATTAGGTAGGATAGAGGTTTTCGATGCTTCTTCGAACACGACCAGATTGGTTTCCATTAACTCTCTTTCGGTTCCCGCAGGTCAGCGACCAGTCCTCATCTATACTTGTGACCGGGGCCAAATGACTGAATGATACGGAACTTCTGCTGGTGCAAGCTTCATTTTTATCTATCTTTGTGAGTAAATAGATAAATAAATAAATAAATAAACATGAAAAGAAGAGATAATATATAGAAAGGGCTCATGAAAAGGGCAAGCTTACCTAGTGGATCACACGGCGCCACACGACAGCTTGTGAACACGTCTTTCCCGGAGTTCGTTTGGAAGGGAAAGTACGGCTCTGGATTTTCGCCCCTGGTGAACTCGACGCACATGTAGCCAAACTCGTTGCAGCCAAGCGCAGTGATCTCAAACGGAAACCGCCCTTGGATGGGCAGGGGGAGTCCCGCCACCAAGGTTTGGCCAGAACCAGCTTCGTCCAAGATCTAGGAGTGCATTGGTGAGGAGAAAAGACGGAAGAGCACTGTAGCATAGTGGATAAGACTCGTTACTATTACTCGAAGGACCCGAGTTCGAATCCCGTCGAGAGCCTACGTCCTCGGACTTGGTATCTTCACCAATCGCGTTCTTCTCAACTGAGGTGTGTTAATGGGTACGTTAATGATAAGGGCGGGGTCCTCTGGTATTTATGGTAGCGGCAATCACTCTGATTGTTATTATTATCATTATTGTTATTATTGTTATTGTCAGTTGCCTGGAACTTGCACAGGAATAAACACATCGTTAAGAAATCAAGAAAACTGCTCGGCTGTTCAGATTATTTAACGACCCAACTCTGAAATAGGCTGTTTCAGCATTTTATTTTTCTTCAGCAAAGATGAGCAATGTAAGATGGCACTGTGATCTCTTCACACCACCTTCTTCTATTCTTCCAACAATCGATATCCACATGTGGTGTGGTTATGACCCATGCGTCACGGGTGTTCTATCAAATCCTCAAACACATACTTGGGGTATGTATCCAAATTTTGGTCCCGTGCCGTTGACGTTGGTGCTCCCGAATACGCCCATCCGCCAAAGATTGCTGCCTGCGATGCTCTCACTGGTCTCGTTAGCAAAGAGGAAGGCCTCTATCGTCACCTCTGGCACCTCCCCGGGCTCTGCGCTCGCCGCACGTGCCGACCAAAATATGCTCTCTATTATCACTCCTAAAGCAAACAAACAAAAAATGTTCAAACAAAATGACTTAATCTGCTGTAGGTGGCGTACAAGCACAAAATCAATTTACATATAACTTATGTGCTTGACGGTCAGTCAACATTATCTCCTTTTCACCTTTCAAATTATTACTATCACCATCATTATTTATGTACAGAAGATGACCATCATCATAATTTTCAATACATTATTCTTTTATGAATGTTAAGATTTGCAAACAAAGATACAATCGTCAATACATTGCTTTTTTTTACATATGTAAAGATTTAAAAGCAATCAATATATCATGATTTTTACAAAAGATTAATGTTAAGATTTAACGGACACATTGTGTATTTCCTTACCGTCTTCATAAGCCACATTTAATTTTCATCACGGGAACGTAAAAGTGATGAAGTTTGATCGTTAGGATTTAATGACAACGGGCTGTTACACAACGCCAAAAAACAATGTAACAAAGCAAAAACAAAAACAAAAACCTCTGTAAGTGTTTAAAGTTTACCTGTTCTACATTCTCCAAAGTATTCGACTTCCACGCTCGCCTGACTGCATCTCACCACGTTCTCCAGTTCGCATGAACTGGCGTATGTAATGCCATCCGTTCCACAAACGGGTTCTCCGTCCTCGGAACACGCTTGGTGACATGAGGTGTCGAAGTCTGTACGGTGCGTGACGTTTATATAGGGGTGTGACAGTGGATATTGATAATGTTTGTAAACTCCTACGAAAGTAAACACGGCATAGCCTCTGTCTTCACGTAGCAATGGACACTTGGGTTCAAAGAAGTGATGAATTTTCCCTAATTCTGTATGAAATTACTT
Source organism: Diadema setosum (assembly GCF_964275005.1). Lineage (NCBI taxonomy): Eukaryota > Metazoa > Echinodermata > Echinoidea > Diadematoida > Diadematidae > Diadema > Diadema setosum. Next base: position 23,059,205 of record NC_092698.1, on the reverse strand, counting down.
CAAAACAATTCAGAAAAGAAGTAAGAGCTTGTTGACGGATATTGTGGGGTTATGCAACTGATATTATGGATGTCTATATCTCTACAATGGTCAATTCTCGTAAATCATTCATCAACTGCAGTTTCTTCAAAATTGTGTTTTTGTTTCGTTGTTCTCTTTTAGTGTAAAGTTAAAGGACACTTATAAATACTAAAGGTCTAAAAAGTTCTAAATATATACCGTATGATGAGTCGTTTACAGTTCAGTGACACTATAACACTACATCAGCAGGGGTCATTACATTCTTTTTCTCACGTCTGCTTGAACTTGTAAATCCCATTCCTACCCCTCCCCCACCCCCTGCAAAGGGTCTATTTCGTCACGTACCGGTTCCATCGTTACCATAACAGGGTATCTGCGTGCACAGAACGGCCGTGCCCGTGAACGAGCGGATGATCATGTTAAAATGCGGGCGCGGATTGTCCCCCTGGGAGAACTCGACGCAGAAGTAGTTGAAATCGCTGCATCCTACCTGAAATAACAAGAGGGCTGGTGTTTGGCGTTGCCATGGATACGAACATAAACAGACTGGAAGAGGAGAGGGTGACACGGTGAGGAAAGGGTGGGGGAGGGTTATGAGAACGAACGATGTCAGTAAGTCGATTGATGAAGTGTACACCAAATTGTAATCAATTCACACTTTGAATGTTAAAATTCCTTGACTTATTTGTGGCCATTTGGTGACTGATTGATATTTCAACCGTTGTTTGATTGATTAAAGTGTACTTTGAACACGAAGTTGAATTTCATCTCAATTGCTGTGTAATTTCACATTATATTCCTGTCTACTATCATACACTCACGTGAAGTCCTGATCAAACTATAAGGACAATCAAAGAAACATTTGAATACAAATCGACAGCAGTAGGCCTATATATACAATATTGACACAAAGTTGTCAAACCAAAGGGAAAATGCAAAAAAAAAGGCATATCCGCAACACGGCGTTTGGTATCATTCAGTCATGTGCGATTCGGTCCAATAAGTTATTGGACTTACTGCCAAGAAAGAAGTGTACAGAGAAATTGCATCACAGAAGTTACCAAATAGCCATAGTCACTTATGAGGTAAGAGATAAATCTTTTCTCACAAACGTCCATCATACATACAATAAACACAGTGCGTCCGTCCGTCTCGGACACAGAAGGCAAGATATACACTATATGAGTAACTTAAATCAGGCTGATTCGAGGAGATGAGACGATGAGAAAACTGATATATCATTACTCATTGTAAAAAAAAAGTGTTTGTTTTAAAGGTAGGGAATCCCATTTGCATGCCTCAAATGAAGAGTTGTATAAATACAGTGGTATGTTGAAGAGAGTATCATTTTAGAAACTCCCATAAAGTATTGAAAGTGGAAGGTAACATTTAGTACATTTTTATTGACCGTTAGATTTTGAATTGAATTTTTTTCGGGGCTCACCGTAAATTCCAGTACACTACTAGGCTACCTTTGCAGACCCATGCACTGCATGTGTGTCCATCATGTATATTTTGTGAAGAAAGTTCATGAAAACTTACAAACATTTCTATATACATTCTTGCCACACACTTTATATGTTATTACATCAGCTCTTATACTTTTAGATTTGTGTTTATAGATAAAAAAAAATACAGAAGACTGCAACAAAAAGGCTAAAGTGTGGCTGACACACAGAACTACTTAGTAGTTGAGTTTTGTGCATTATTCAAATTGTAGATAACTGTTGACTTCCAAATTTCTCAGCAGTGGCCTAAACAAGTCCCCTGAGGTTCATATTTAATGTTTTGCTGCATTTTGGGAGGTCTGTAAAAGGTATCCCCTACCTTTAAAGGAGTTGACGGACAAACATTTTGTGATAGAGAGAAGAATGTCATAACTAACATTTGGCTAAATTACTAGACAATTAAGTCATTTCAAGCTGTTTGATTTCAGTGCTACTATAAGTAACTGATAAGAAGATCACAGTTTATTTCACTTTCAGTTGTTGTTGCTGTTGTTGTTGTTGTTGTTGTTGTTGTTGTTGTTGTTGTTGTTGTTGTTGGTGGTGGTGGTGGTGGTGGTGGTGGTGGTGGTAGTGGTGGTGGTGGTGGTTGTGATGGTGGTGGGGTGCATGGGGGGTATACCTCATTCAGGTCATACTGGGTTCGTAAATCAGTGAAGACGTACGGTCTCCCAGCGCGGATCTTGCGGGACGCGTCAGCCTCACCCAGGAGCTGGTACACATAGGGGCCCATCCGATCTCCGAAGCCATCCTCGAACTGGCTCCGAAAGAGTCCTATCTTCCAGAGGCCCCGGCCGGAGATGCTATCCCCCTCCGCCGACGTTTGCAGGGAGACGTTGATGGAGATGTTCGGGCGAAAGTGACCGAGGTGTTCACTTGCATGCACGTCCCAGCTGAAGCGCTCCAGAATAACATTGCGGAGTGCTCGTGGGCTCCGTCGGAGACCGACTTCTGCATTGTGTGACGTGGCAGCGGAGATACATGAAATGAGTGTTTCGGTTTTATACTCATGAGAAATGATTTCTTTTATAGTCCTGATCTGATCTCGTGGCTTAAGTGCGAGTGAGCATCGGCTATATTATATCAGTGACGTTCCAATTGTGGATGAATGAATTTATGGTAAATTTGCCAAATTAATGGATGATGGTTAAAATATACAATTAGTTTCAATAGCCCTACATTGATAATGCACGAAGTGACTTTATGAAATATGATATTTTCTGAGTACATATTATATCATGACGAATTTAAATATCATGCAAAACAGAAAGAATGATGACTGATGCAACAGGTAAGGTAAGCGATCTATACACGGAAAAGTGCTTACCTGTTATTTTTTTTTTCTCAGTCGGCGGCCCATTGTTGTTTTTCTTTACAAGTAGCAAGTGCACAGCAAGAGGTGCATCGTCATACAAACACAGCACTACTCGACGCAATACATAATTCATGACCGACCGTGTGTAGTGGAATCTTCCAGTGGTATCATTATACTGGCTTCACTCTCAGCACCCTCTCTCGCTCCAGCCATTCGATGTTGAGATTTCGCACGTGGAAGTAATTGATGCACAATGCCATCAAACGGGCGACAATTATTGCTGGATCCCACGGGCAATGGTTGCAGTCAAGGTTGATGATGCAAAGACGAAATGATCCAATGATACATGCATGTACAGACACCCCTCACCCATCGCAGCCACATACACACAGGCAGAAACACACACACACACACACAACGGGGTAAAACGAGTGGGCAAAACAGATACCCACTCAACTTACCCAAGGCTCAATCATGGAGAGACAAGGTTCAATCGAATTTCAGCTGCCGCCGTTATGGCTGACCTTTCTCCATGGCCTTCTGACGAACGGGAAAAGAAAATCTTATTTTTTCCCTCTTGGGGCACTTTTTCTTAACATTTCCTTCTCTTTATGTCAACATTTACTACGTCACTAACACTCGTTGAGTTAGGATGTCAACGTCGGCAATGTACGAAACTCTACTAAATCCCAATCCAAAGCCTATTTCTTTAGTTACCCTTGACAAATTTATGGTATTATTCCTGCAAATTTCCGAATTCTCCGACAGCTGGAGGGAAAATTCTGTTGAGACTCTCCACATTAAAGTCCCGAGAAATACAACCATGAAAATTCGTTAATGTCAGGCTAATAGTCTTCTTTAATACTTCCCTTCTGACCTTTCAAATACGCAGATGACATGTTGACATACTGATGTTAATATCATGTTCATTATCATCATAATCGTAAACCTTTCCCGTCAGCTATACTCTTCTTGGATTCAAGAAACATCTTTTTTTGTTCAAAGATATTTTGTTTCATTTCTCTTGGTACTTTACCTTTTCCCCCGATCCTGATTTCTTCTTTCCTTTCTCAAATTTGTGTTCTTTTATTTTCTTGTTCTCCTTCTCTAGTTTTCTCCCAAGATGGCGATTTCTTATCGATATCAGGTATTCTAGTCCAATCTTTCTTCTTCTTTTATTATCTTTATTTTAGGTTCAAAGGGGAGACATTTTGCTATCATACTTTGAGTACTTTACGGACTCGGAACCACGCATGCGCAATGATATATTTTGATCCCTTGTGACAACATGTCTTGAATTTCCAAATCTAACTTGATTTTCATGTGTCTATCGTCATCTCATCTCATATTTCTTTTCTGCTCATTCGGTTTGCTCCAAATCTAAATAAAATTTAAAACAAATCATAAGAGGATAACATGTTGTGGTGTCATATTTATTTTTTGGGAGGAGAAAGAACAAAGGGAAACCAGCACAAAACCAGGTTCGAAAATACTTAGGGCCTATTCCTTGGGAAGTGGGGTAAAGTTAAACCAGCTTATTTGCCCCTTGGTGTTGTCATCGTTCGTTCTGTGGTTGTTTATCTTTTCTTTGTGTGGGTGTGAGTACGTGCCTCCAAGGAGCGAGGTAACATCTGTCTTGCGTGGAACGTGTGGAAGAACAAACCACCTTGAACAGAAATTGGCCATCTGTCTCCCTCCTGGTCCCTGATTGCATCCCCTCCACGCCATTCCACCTATAGCTGCTATTTTAGTTCAGTTGATGTGATCAGCAATTTGTTGCCAATTTAAAATACGTCAAAATCTGCAATTGGTGAAATTAAATGAGAGTCATGAGCTCTGTATCTTGCTTTCTTCCTCCTTTTTTCATGTCTTTTTCTTTCTTTCATATATTTTCTTCTATTGTTCTTCCGTTCTTTCTGGTGTTGTTTTTGCATTTTTGTTCTTTTTTCCTTTCATTTTTCTTATCTTCTTATAGTTATTATCTTAATCGAAGGTATCTCTACTTTTTCCTGGTCGTCGTTGTCTTGTATATATTCTTTTACCCCCCCCCCCCCCCTTTTCACATTTCTCTGCATGTCCGTCTGTCTGCCTGCCTGTCTGTCTGTCTGTTTGTCTGTCTGTCTGCCCGTCTTTCTCTCTGTGAGTCTCTGCTTACTCAGACAATGATGCGTTTTCTGAGCATCAGCTCGATCGTCGCGCGCTGCAGCTCTAGCCTCCTGGGGTTACAGACACAGAATTCTGCAGGTGGGAAGGTCAAAGCCGGCAATATCTTTCCCCGCAACTGCTGCCAGGCGGGCGGCGCTCCGCCCACACCTGGCCAAGCCGCAGAAGGTGCACGTTGTAGGTCAAGTTTTAGCATGACCCGTGAAATAGGAGGAAGGTACCACGAGCGATGCGATTTTTCTTCCCCAGTGTGCCCCTCTCCAAGGTGTCTTACTCTCGCTCTCCCCCTCAGGTGTCTGTACGGCGATTTGATATGACATTGGCATTCATAATCTGAGTTTTAAACGACCTTTTGTGTGAAGAGGAGAGAACTTTTTTCATGTGGGGAAAATTGTGTCTTTTCCCATAATGATAATAACGATTTGCTCTCTGTTTGTTTCGCTTTTTTAGTACTGCGACAGCTGTATAGTTGAACGAAGGTGACATCATAGGAATAACACACTAGGAAAGTGATGTGAAAAAGCAAACGAAAAATATCTTCACAGATTTGAATGATATAAGAGATATAATTATCTTGAATGACAGTCTATGAATCTACTAGTTATCAGCTTGAAAAAAAAAGGAGAAGATATTATATATATATATATATATATATATATATATATATATATATATATATTGTCACTACAGCTGTGTGTAGTGAGATATAACTTCGATGTTTTATATTATGTAACAAGTCAAGTCTAACCTTGTGTGAAACAGGTCTGAATTGACTAGGCTATACAAGAACCCCAATGTCAAGATAAGCCCCCTCTCCTTCCGGAGTTAACGTAAACATTACATAAAGACCCCTTTGTTTCATCCCAAGTTTAAGAAGTGGTCAGTGTTTGGAAGTAGCCCCCCTGTGTTACAGTGTATAGAAAGTTCAGTACAGCCAAGGACTCTGTGAAGTGCAGTTGTGTCCAGAACAAGAAGGCAAATTCTGTGATGCCAGTAAGGCCCGAATGCGGTAAGAAACAACAATCCTTACTATGTACTTTTGTATAGTCATTGTATATATTCCATATGTGCTTTCTATGTTGTAAGAAAGTTAGTTAGATGATGCTAACGATGTAAAGATACTGACTTTAGTGGACAAAGGAGTTGTGGTTCAGGTGGATGTATGCTCCCATGAGTGCTTGTCTTTGTTTGTGTGTGAGTAGTGCATGCATATGAGTAGTGTGTGGAGATCAGGTGAATGCTGTTGCTGTGTGAATTGTAGTGTTCAAACTTTTATATGTAATTAGTATAGATGTCAGTGATTATCATGCACATGACCTAGTTAAATCCATAATCACAGATTTTAGAGTAGAACAACTCTGGGATAAATAGGCAATATTTCATATCCTCAGTCTTTTTCATGCTTGTAATACATTAGTAACATATGATAGTATATAGAGGTTACTCATTTTTGTGGTATGCGAGAGAGTTATTATAGTTACATGCATATTCTCAGTGCAGCTGTTAGATTATTAGCATTTGAGATTGACACAAGATTTTTCGTTATATAGCAATGTCAGTTGGTATGATTAAACACATTATCTGACAAACAGATACAGATAAAGCAAGTTAGTTAAATAAGTGAGAGGAATATATATATATATATATATATATATATATATACACACCAGAGTTAGTGTGTATTCAAATCCCAATGTGAACTCAAAACAGTTTGCAAGATTATATAAAAATATTTCAGTAAATTGGATTATAGTCATGAGTTATAACTATTTTTGATTAGGGTGCATGTTAATGATATTTGATAGCATATATTCACATGGTATTATAATGTTCTCTACGTAGAGTGCAGTGAAATAAGTTGTCAAAATGCTGTCTATGATAAAGCACGAAAGTTATGACACAAATATAAATTACCTGATATTGTATTTTGGTTATTATTCATGGAAATATAAAGTTAATTCTGAGATATCACGAGTGTGTATTCACAGTGATAAAGTTGACACTTACACCATGATATACGTGCAGATTTTGATATTATTGTTCTACTACATTGTTATATGAGTGTAAGCAAGTATGCATTGAGTCTGTATATTGTTTTTATTGTTACAGATTGTTATCTCAAGATCGATGACAAGTTTGGATTCAAGAATTAAACCGGATTTAGCTGTAACCTATGTTTCCAGTGTCATCTGTTGCATCTTGCGAATAACGATACAGGGCATATCACAGTGAACTGAAACTCCCCAGCAACTAGTTGTAGCTGGGGCAGCCACATATATATATATCTTATTATAGATATAATGATCTCTCTTCTTCCCTTCTCCCTCTTCCTGCTCCATTTTCTTCTCATTTTCTTCCTTTCTCTATTATAATCATATAAACAATAATTATAAATCAAATCAAATCAAATCAAATAATACAGTACTGCTCCTACTACGACTACCATTTCAATTACATGTACTTATTTTCCTTTGTTTTATGCTCTTCCTCCTCCTCCTCCTATTTTACATACGTCTTCTTCGTCTTCTTCCTTTCTAGCACTAATTCTCCTTTTATATTTTCCCCATGTCTTTCTCCGTCTGCTTGCATCTTTCTTTTCCCTTATTGTCTCTCGAGCCTACTTTCGAATACCTCATCTGTCTCCTCGCAAACTTACTTGCTGTTGGCGGTGTAAACAACACAGAGGGCGACATTTCATTTAGAATGCTTGTCCGTCGAAACTTGTTACGCAGCGGATCCGCGATTCCGCGTCGTATAAATATGACTATATTGCGACACTTGAGACATATATTGACATAATTATGATATTGAGACGACAACACATATTCCTTACCAAGTGTATATCTATGTATTGAGGTGGGAGGAATTAACATCGAGTGTAGCATAAGAGCTTGGACGGCGTGCAGGTGGAAACATTCGCTTCTCGTATGTCTCGTCATTTTATAACCAAAACGTCTGCCAAATTATCCCATGTATTTTGTAAGTTGACGGATAGACATGAAACAGGTGAAGGTCTACGATCTTGGCATATTTTTCCCCAAGGACACATCTCATGCTAAGAAACTAAAGTTAAGTACGAGGTAAGTCGAGAAGGAGGCGGCAGGAAGAGGAAATAACCCCCTACTGAGAGAGATCTCATTTCTTCCATTTTAAAGGGCAACATCACTTTACGTTTCATTTTGCTTTGATGTAATTATATCAAATTAATTCGCAAATGCTTTAGGTTGGTTGACGAGGAGTTTGAGCATGTCGCTGCGACATTCTCAAATTACTTTGCAACATTCTCAAAGGCCAGCAACATGCTGTGCAACATCCTCAAGAATTGGCAACATGCTCAAAATAAAATGTAATAAACAAGAGACCAGCGGGTCTAGCGCTCACCTGAGTATCGCAAGTTCACCTTTCACGCAGTCACTTATCTAAATTATTCACAGCTCTACTAAAATTTGTCCAGGCTTTCTCAAGTAGAAGATGAAAATGTACAATAAGGGCCCAATTTTTTTAAGATTCCTTAATTTGGGGGGATTGGGGCCCCCTGGGGCCATCTGGGTGAGGCATGGTGCCCATTTTGATAAATTGAGATCCTGACCCCCTAGGGATGCTACCTACCAAGTTTGACGAAAATCCATCGTGAGGTTTTCAGGAAGAAGATGAAAATGTACAATTCAGGCCCCCATTTGGACCTTCCCAACCCCCCCCCCCCCTGCCCCCAAGAGGGACACCCCTGGATCTGCTATGAACAAACTTGAAACTACAGTCATTAATGTACTCATGCACTCATAGTATTATCTTAGCTCTATAACTTCTGATTCTAGAGAAGATTTCAAAAGATTCCTTCATTTTTGGGGGTCTGGGCCCCCTGGCGGCCCCTGGGTGGGGCATGGTGCCCATTTTAACAAATTGAGATCCTAACCCCCTAGGGATGCTACCTGCCAAGTTTGGTGAAAATTGGTCATGGGGTTCTCAAGAAGAAGATGAAAATGTACAATTTAGGCCCCATTAGGACCCCTCCCCACCCCCCACCCCCCTCCCCTGGGTCCCAAGGGGGGCACCCCTGATTCTGCCATGAACAAACTTGAAACTACAGTCATCAATGTACTAACTCATAGTATTAACTTAGCTCTATCACTTCTGGTTCTAGAGAAGAAGATTTTTACAGATTCCTTAATTTTGGGGGGTTTGGGCCCCCCTGGGGGCCCCCTGGGTGGGGCATGGTGCCCATTTTAGCAAATTGAGTTCCTAACCCCCTAGGGATGCTACCTGCCAAGTTTGATGAAAATCGGTCTTGGGGTTTTCAAGAAGAAGATGAAAATGTAAAAAGTTTACGCACGACACACGACGCACGACGGACGCCGGACGAAGGGCGATCGCAATAGCTCACTTGAGCCTTTGGCTCAGGTGAGCTAAAAATGTGAAAAACGTGTGTTAACCTGACAAACATCAAACTACTTAGAAAATTAAAATGTGCGCAAAACATGACACAGAACATCAAACGTCGACAGCACAGTGGGAAATAAGTCGCAAAATATTGCGCGCTAACGCTCTCGTGATGTGCACTCACATACAATTTTTACATTCTAACGTTCAGAGCGTGCAACATGCTCAAATTTCACGTTGTAGACCACCCTAGAAGCTTCAGAATAATGGGGATCCAAATCTGAAAGTGATGGTATTAATTGTTCTGCATAATATTCACGACACATAAAACGAGTATCACACAATGGTAATAAGGTGAGGTGATAGCGTCACCGCCTGAAAAGATGCTTACAAATCTTCCCAAAAATTATGCATGGAATATGAAATAGATGGTTCACGAAAGAATTCCTTGCTGTGTTGTTATAACTTACATTAACATTATAATGACTTTTTTTCGGAGGTGATGCAGAGGCAGGATGATATATATACTTAATTCACGACTTCTATGGTATAACTTTTGCCGTGCAAAATTTTAATGGCAGAGTTTCAAGTTGATGACTCATCAAAAATTTCACGTATCATTTGTCTTAATAATTGTTCTGACAAATACTGTAGCACCATTTGGCGAACACAAGCGGAACTTTAAAAAGTCACAAATGTCCTACTTAATCTGTTCAATATTGATGAACATTTTACCATATTGTATCCGTCTGATTTTCTCTATTTATACAAAGTCAATTACAGCATGGTGTGGAATCGAACTTTAATTAGGGGGAATACAGCACATTAGCAAACATATTTGCAAGCATACGTTCCGTTTTGCGTATCATCTAAGTGAACATTACGAAGCTACTTCATGCAGGTTATTGATGGCCTTTTCATAGATAATTTCAGTTAGAACATGAAATCGAGGTATGATTTACACATCTCATATTTGGTGATTGTATAAGTACCAACATGCCGATAGTGGGTTGTCACATGCTGACTAATGGATATCTATTCAAAAGTTTGAGCAAACGCTGTTAAAAGTATAATCCTTCAGATACTGTTGTATAAAGAAATTGTTGTGAGTATGTGAGGAAAAATATTGCAGACAAGAAGAATATGAATTATTACAAGACCATTCCTTGCGGAATTGCTCTGAAACATGATATATAAACATGGGAATAGATATACAGAAACGAACAAGGCTCTCGAAAAATCAAATTATTAAGTTATAAATCTTACTGATATGAATGAGAAGCAGCTGCTCTTTTATCATAAGCGCGTTCGAAGAAACATAAAAAACCCACATTGACACTATGAGATATGCACGGATACAATGTATGACATAAAGCACAGTTTCGAAGCACAACGACCAAAAGCACAGCGATTAGCTAAAGGCGATGGATATGAAATGAATGACAGAACATACCTTGATAGTCATACTGGCACAATTTATTGAATTGTATAAGATTTTGACACGATATCATCTTGCCTCATATTACGGAATACTGTGGTGGCATATTATAGGTTAGAGCAATGCGAAGGGTTCCATGCAGGGAAAACACTTAACAAGAATACAATATATTATATTGCTTCACAACAAAGAACACATTTCTACATAAAATTTACATATGCACACAAGCATGTGACGGAACAGACACAACAGGCCGGTATTCTTGGAAATGATTGAAGGGGTAGCCCCCCCCCCCCCCCCTCCAGCGGATCCAGAAATTCCGTAAAGGGGGGGGGGCGCAAACAATATTTCTGGTGCTACTTCCTGGTTTCATTTCATTTTTTCCCTTTTATTTCTCTTGTTTTAGCAACAAATACAGGGGGGGGGGGGGCGCCCGGTGCTCCCCTTCTGGATCCGCCACTGCCCCCACCCCCCCCCCCAAAAAAATGTGATATGAAAACAAAAACAAAAACAGATTCTCCTGCACAATAGACGGTTAGTGCATGTAAACCTCATCCCTCCAGAATTCAACTGTGTAGGTTTACAACTTTATTAAGTTGAATTTCATCACTTGATTAAAATGATAAAAATGGCCATGCAGTACAAGAGACTAGACTAGACATAAAGGCCCGAATTCACCAAGGTGGTACAAATAAAACCATAGTTTAAACTATGGACAAAAACCATGGAGCGCCAAGTGTCGCACGGAATATTTCATTATGAAATTGGTCATTTCGCCGACAAAATGACTGTTTCGTTAATGAAATTATCATTTCGTGGACGAAATGTAATTTAGTTACAAAATGTTGTCATTTCGTTACAAAATGTTGTCATTTCGTTACAAAATGTTGTCATTTCGTTACAAAATAAACATTTCATCGACGAAATGACTGATTTCGTAACGAAATATTCCATGTGACACTTGGCGCTCCATGGTTTTTGTCCATGGTTTAAACCATGGTTTCATTTGTACCACCTTCGTGAATTCGGGCCAAAGGGCCGAATTCACGATGGTGGTACAATTGAAACCATGTTTTAAACCATGGACAATTTGTATGGAGCGCCAAGTGCTGCATGGCCTATTTCGTTACGAAATCAGTCATTTCGTAACGAAATAGGCCATGCGATACTTGGTGCTCCATACAAATGGTCCATGGTTTAAAACATGGTTTCAATTTGTGCCACCTTCGTGAATTCGGGCCAAAGTGGATAGCGTTATTGTACTAAAAATTTGGCTCCATATACAGAGTCAAGGTGTTGGCATCGACTGCAAACTAATTGAAATGTCTGTGTTACTGGCAGAGGAAAATGAAGTGATGTTTGGTATTGATGGGGTTAGGATATCTCTCTGGCAAAGAAAAATTGGGAAGGATAGGCCGACATTTCCAAAAACACCGGTCATAGAGGAAGAACATGGACGATTGTACAGAGGGTGTAGAAACAAACACACATACCACACTCGGCAACTTTTCAAATTATCCAACATTCAACGGGGCACACAAGCGTGATCAGATAACACACATTGCAGAATATCATCATAACGACATATTCAAAAACTCACACACCACGACACAACACAACACAGCACAAGAAATCGCTGCTTCTTCGAGCCCAGTATTCATCTAATGACATCAACTCTTCCAATTCAGTCATCAGACTTTGAAATTCACGGAGAACGTACGCTATGATATGAGGAAGGAAATTTGACTTTTATCATATCTTTTTTTATTCCTCGGGGAGTTGATTATAGTAAAAACAGATATCGAGACATCCGCGTAAAATTCTTGTTTGGCAGGGTTTTCATCCAAATTACAAAAATAAAATTAGCCCTCTCATTTTTGAGCCAGAATCGTCTTCTAATTCATTCAGAAATAATAAAAAAAAAACTTTAACATTTTGAAACGAGTAATTGATATATAAACATGGGAACCTTGATATTTCCGACGACTCGTTTCACATATAAAAGTGTGCATTGGAAAATTCTGATATTCAAGCCTTGTGGCAGCTGAAGGGAATTTATGAGTCATTTTTTTTAAAGAATTCATTATCTGCACCAATCACACACTCAAGCACATCAAAATAACTGTCGTCTGGCACATTAATGAAATCATTTTTTTTTTTCAGACATGGAGGATAACGGTTGCAGAGAAATATTTTCTGTGTGCATGTAATAAGTCATAAAGCACAAATATGATGTCGAACTTATAACAAGAATCATAAATCAAAAATCGTACTCATAAACATTCGTTATAATCCTCTCTTCTTCTTCTTTGAAAGTTGCCGTGCAATATAACGCAGTTCATAGTAAACATGAACATGATTTTGTAAAAAGAAGTTATAATGTGAAGTCACTATTGTTTTATGTCCACAAATAGGAAAGAGACTCACGGCCAAAGAATTGTGGTCTTGAGTTCTTACTAATTTCGCAAAAGGTCGTCATAAGTCGGAAACATGACTACAACATGACCGAATGGGATAAACCAACATATTTACTAAAGTACTCGTATTTTCCCAGGTCTAATTAGATCTAATTGTGTCAGTTCATTGTGACAATGACAGATAACCCTTGACATGACTCAGTTGGAAAAAAAAAAATATGTAGGCCTATACGTGCATGTAGGCCTACATACAAAAATTATTGAGTATGTCGAGAGCTGGTTAGATGTTATTATATCAACATATACTGTAAATAGATCTGAATAATTGCAATCATCGGCAAAGATCAGTTCAACGTCACGGGGTTCTGTATAATGTTTGTGTGTGTGTGTGTGTGTGTGTGTGTGTGTGTGTGTGTGTGTGTGTGTGTGTGTGTGTGTGTGTGTGTGTGTGTGTGTGAATAAGTGCACATACGTGTTTTTCTTTGTCACTCGAATGATAAAGCCCATGAATCTCCCAAATCTAATCCTAGTTTTGACAATATATTCTCAAAATACGTCTCCGTATACGCCTTATTTTTTTTTTCATGGCATAGTTAAAATTTCTCGTTGCTCCTACAAAAAAGTCTGAATAATGGAATGGTGCTGCTTTGATTTGATAAGTATATCTTATCACTGCCATTACCCACTTTAACTTGTTGAATCCAGTAAATACTGTACAAGACGTCTCGATGTAATAGGAGACTTTCACCTCAGCTATTACGTTCCCGCTGCGCCCGCTGCATGACCGCGAGGAGGCGCAAGGCTGTTTTGCAAAAGATCTGGAGCAAGGTTCTTGTCAAGTATGGCGCAAAACACCGTTCTATCTAATCGAACAAGACGGCAGATGTGTTAGGGATCACTTCTAAAGGTCATCCATTTCCTCCCCTATTTATTGTATGCCGACTTTTCACCTTTATGGGAGGGTGAAGAAAAATATTCACGTCGCGGAAGTGGTGCTTGGGAGGTGAAACGTGTCGGCGTGTGGCAAGTAAAAGTTGGAGAACAAGAACAACAAATTAGGAACCGTTGATTCAATCTGGGTTTTTTTTTTATAGCTATTGAGGGTGTGAAGTATGTCACGAGATTTAGCGGTGTCATGATTCACTCTATAGTACGGGGTCCTTAAGCCTAGGACATGTACGAGAAAAAAAATGATGATGGTCAGAACTGTTAAATTTTAAAATAAAAAAAGAAGAAAAAAGCTTAAACCTGCTGTACGTCATTTGTAGATTTATATCATTGTGCTTTAAATGTTTCGGCAATGCAAATGCTGTAAATAACATTACAAAGCCCTTTGAGCGAAAATTCGTCACATTTCGCCATACATATATATATATATATATATATATATATATATATATATATATATATTTATATATATGTAATGTAATAAAATAAGCTACATTTAGATTTGTGAATTTGTTCATAATCTGTATGAAAAAGGGGCTTTAAGTCGTAATCTTTTCACGTGGTATTTTGTTTGTTAACATTATAGTGTGTGGGTGAGTGTGTATGTGTGTGTGTTTGTGTGTGCGTATGTGTGAGTTCATGTGTGTGTGCCTTTTTTTTTTCTCAATGTTCACATTTCAGCTATAATAGTGAGTTCTGCCACCTCCCTCCTTAGACTCGTACAAACTGTATATAAAAAAAAATAACAAAATGTAAGTAATTAACAAATGTATAGGCCTACATTGATAGGAGACACTTTGCACACCATAACGTTATCACAAACATTCTTGAAAATTCCCTCAATTATGATTAAATAAAAATGTCAACTGCAGAGATTTGAATCCAAATGGATCATCAGTCTATCGGAATTCTTTCTTTTTTTCCACTTCAAGTGTTCTACAGTTTTTCTCTTGGCGCCTCCCCACCCCCTTCTCGTTCTCTCTATATTTTCCTCTCACTGTAATCCTAATTTTCTAGATTGTGCTCTTGTTACCTATACGTCAATCTAGCTCTCCTCTAATTTTTCATTATTAAAGAATCTATTTGCTAAAACGGGAAGCCTAATATTTGTATGTCTTTGTTTCATGATTGGTTTGTTTTCATCGAGCGAGAATGTCAGTCCTAATTGTTTTTAAAAAATACATGTTATTTGTCGCTTGTCAGAGTTCAAATTGACAACTTGGAGAAAAAGAAAAGCGGGAAGGAATGTTATGGTGAGCCTTCATTCACTAAATAAATTGCAGGAGATTTCCTGTTTCGTAAGGTTGGATCATGTTGATATCGAGACGTAATGAGCCACATTTCCTTCGGTCCAGTCCAAAGCAAATGTCATTTCTTTCTCAACCCTAATTCTTCTATATTCGACCCGACGCACGGATTAATATAGAAACTTGACTTGTGTGCTGGCAAAACAACTCCGTGGTCGTCTGTCGTCTTAGCGTCATTTTTTTCTGTCTTCTTTGTCATCACGGCATTATTTTTGTCCTCCTCGGCTTAATAGGCTAATTTCACCGGCATTTTAGGAATGGGACAAGTCTGTGCTGCTCCTGAATCGGATGCCCACAATGCGATTGCTACCAGGACTTGTTAAAGGGTACCGAGGCATCCGCTTATAGCTCCCAGGAACGCGCAGCAATTATTGCAAGGCTTCTTCTCATGTGGTGATATCAGAGAGAGAAAGAAATCGACAGAGGAGGGCAGCCTACTGGAGCCAACAGAAACTGCACATTACGTCATCCACGCATGCGCAGATCTGACGTAAACTAATCCGTAAACTAATCCGATATACATTTTTTTTTTATATACATGACCCTCGCTCTCTCAACCTTTTCTGTAGTCATCATGTGACGAAAATCTAAGCAAAGATATTGCTATATGTATTGACAAAGCTGACAACGCCTCCTGGTAACCAGCTAACACTACTTTATTTTAGATCATAATCATAATCATTTGGTGAAAAGTTTTATTATTCTTAGTGCGAGACTTGAAATAACGTGGAAACGTTTTTTGTTTGTTTCGGGGTTTTTTAGCTGACCTATTTATAGCAACACCGGTCTTTATTGAAAGTACCCTTTCAATCAGCAACCAATACCCTATTAGAGCAATCAAAAGCGTCATTTTCGCCAAGGAGACTTTAGTAATTGCGTAGGGGTAGGACTATTCGTCTACTGCAGACGATGTCACAGGTTACGCAATGTCTCTATATACGATCTTCGCAACTGAGGAATGCTGATGTCATGGCGTTCGTCCGCACAGAGGAGCGAGTCCTAGGAAAGGAATATCGCGCTGCGCCGGTCGGCGATCCATGGGCAGAGAACTGGAGAGCTGAAGCTCATCTCCAGCTGAATGAAAATAGCTCGGATTTCCGAACTATGGCACCATGGGGCAACCATCTCTGTGTTGACAACAACCCCATGCGATCATCGCATGCCGCCTCCGCCGTCAAACGCCGCATCCCCCTGTCTCCACGGTGGTGGCGTGAACTAGCTGTCGACCCGGGAGCCCGAGTAAATTCAAAAAGTAATCCTCCTTGCTGAGAAATCATCGTAATTCTCTCGAAGATTCGGAGAGTCTGCGAGTTTTCTCCTATCTTGGATCTATAGAGCTACAGTGAGATGAAAAGGTATGAAAATGAAAGAGTGCCCGACAATTTAACACTATGCTTACCTTCAAAACATATGAGCACAAGAGACAGCATCTCGAAAGCTAAAAAAAAAAACAAGCTTCATTTCGCTCTTTTAATATGATCCAGTCACTATGCAAATGCAGAGAATCTCCCTGCAAAGTTTGATATGGTCATCTGTTTAGTTCATTGTCCATGATGTCTGGTCATTTTTGCCCATCACATCAAATCAATGTCTTTATCCTCCTCTTCATGTACTAATTGATTATCATGTATGCGGAATGTTTATTCAATTCGTATTGACGAGTTGCACGAACATATCTAGCTACTAAATCATCGGCTTCATTTTCCAAGGGCCCCGTCGCTAGAAACTTCGCGTTTACGCAACAAGAAAAATCGAAACACGAGTCCCCTAACGTGTTTAAATACAGGTCCATTGCTGAAAGGACTTGCGTTTGATTTCGTACGCAAATATGAAATGCAACTTCGCATTGAATCGAGTTGTATCTTATTCGCGGTAGTTAATAAAACCGCCGAAATGGTAGCAAAACAGGCGTAGACACAACCAGTGTGCTGATATTTTGCGTATGATACGAAACAGGACAAATCTTCTGGGGCTTATGAATAGTGATCTATAATTTATCAGAAATTACCAGCACTGACCACAAATTAATTTTGACTTCGAATAATAGAAAGTATGACGCAAACGCCATTCGACCTTGATCGTTGTCTCACGAAGACAGCACTGCAT
Source organism: Diadema setosum (assembly GCF_964275005.1). Lineage (NCBI taxonomy): Eukaryota > Metazoa > Echinodermata > Echinoidea > Diadematoida > Diadematidae > Diadema > Diadema setosum. Next base: position 23,041,608 of record NC_092698.1, on the reverse strand, counting down.
GTACGTATATAGCAGTGTTCATAGATGTACGCGTAATGCTGTATGGACAGCACTTGCAATGGCAAGATGATCCCAAGTTGCGTATAGTCGCAAGTCGAGTTTTATAGGAATGGGGCCCTGTAAAGGTTGTTAACAGGATCAATCCCATTATGTAAGACAGTAGTAGCTATTATTCGAGAGGCAGTTGAAAGTGAATTGATTCGATGAATCAAGATAATGGTGAGATCTATCTCTAGGAGATCGGGATCTAAGCTAAATTTTCCAATGATTCCCCTTATTGGCTTTTGTCCTGGCGAAGGTCACTATACGATATTTGCAACCGATCACGCTACCTCTGTATCCGTGCCCTCCTAAAAGTTATCATGACGAATCAATACAAAATCCTTTGCCCTCTGGAAGCCGCTTTTCTTGCATTTCTGGAAGAAGAAAATGCTAAAGAATGGGAAGTATGTCGAAAGGAACAAATGGCTGGAAACCGGAAGGCCTGGAATAATATATCCATCAAGAAAGTATAACTGACCAATAACTTGCAAAAAAACCTACTTTGCAAACTATGGTTTTCGGTTGCTTGTTTCCATTTTACTACCATGGATCTCGCTTTTCATCTTTTAAGTAAATACAATACCTGAAAGATATTTATCTTTTTTAAACCTGAATCATCAAATTCAGCAAAGTTTTAATAATCATGCTAAAAGACAAGTTTTGGTTTTACTCCTTCCGAATATCGGATTTCGTTCTTACTTTCAGAGTAATCAAATTCATTTCTGTCTTTCACAGCAAGTACAGCAATGGGAACGTTACGTCTCGGGATCAGCTAACTGTGGCGAGTTATGTGTAATTATACATTTCGTTTTGTTTTCCTTATTAAAATGTTTCGATCATTATACCGTTGCTATATCGAAAGTTCACTTACTGTTAAGATGCAAGCCCATCATTTCTATCAGGAAGGTGGATTGAGACTCTATCTCCTGCGCTTGATGTTATCGTTAGTTACTTTTCCCTTTGCATGTCTTATCAGTATCTTTAGTTTAAAAATCACATAAGCCTATAACCCGATACTGATCGTTCGTGGTTGGTGGTGATCGAAAGTATCCATGTTATGCGTGATTTAGAATATAGGCCTAAGTCAAAGCATTGACATCAGTCATATCAGCATGGGCATAGAAGTATTAGCACTTGTGCAGAGTGAGGGAATTTCCATTATTCCCGTCTCTAAAAGCCTAAACTAGTAGGTGATAACTTTCCTCTCAAATTTACTGCAATGAAAGTCTTTCCTGAACCGGTTTCAAGTACTAAGGACAACCTGACCCGTCACTAAAGTTTGTGATGTGTGTATAACATGAGCTCAGCTAGAGGAGCGTAGCTACTGAATAAAAGGGAGGTAATGAGGTAAATGGAGGAACGACAATTCAAAGATATGAGCTAAATGCACTGAATAATGCCTTGATGCATTTCCACCTTTCAATCATGGAGCTCCACGTTTCAAGTCTAGTATTACTTTTTATAGCCCACAAGGATAAGAATCTAAAGAAAATTTATGGTCCCCCAGTAAAAGGATACTATTGAGATCTTAATGTAAGGAATGTCGAAATGCCTATCCCCAGCCGATTTTCGTCAACCGATGAAATTAGAACAAAAGGCTCCCTATGGGACGAGAATAATAACTTCATAGCAAACCTACGCTGCAATGTCCTCCTTCTGAAAAAGTTTCTTCACACACTAGCCTCTGAAAAGATGAAGCGATTCCCACGGTTATGAAATGCGCTGTATAAGAATTAGCCATTTTCTTTACTAGTATTTTGACTGGAAAGAGAATTGAAGACCGCTGCGCGCATATGCTCCGTCTCTTGCCGTAGCTCGTGCAGTCATCACTCTCAACACTCAAAGAACCTTGAGTTTCAAAAAAAGTTGTTTCCAGCGAAATTTTTGCGCGCACACCTGCTTCGTTTTGTTTTCAGGTAGGAGATAGTTTAGACGACGGCAGACATGCTGCGACATTCATATCGCGACATTCATGTCATCTCATGACATTGTCTCACATATACACGCTGACCTTCAGACTCCATTACGAGCTCACTTTTTATGATATCATCACTGATATGCACACGTGACTTGATTAGAAGCACAGCTTTCGTCGCAGTCTTTTCTTCAAATAATATCAACATCGCAGCGCGCCAACAATCGAGAGAGAAATGTAAATCAATTGCTGAAAGCATTATATATCGCCCTCGGGTATTTCAAATTGCTTTATTCGGTGTCATGGATGATATACCTTCTTTCCGTCTATGTTGGATGCGTCGGTCATGTTTCTTGACGTTTAGAAAAAAAAGTTGATGCTCATAGATCGAACATACAAAACGAACAAATCACATGAGTATACAATACGTTGGTATGTATATATCATATTCGTAGATCAAATACAAACATAATAGTGATTCGTTTTGAATCGTTATACGTTTAGTTCTGTTTTAAGGGAATTAGACTTCAGCTTCTTCATAAAGAGCTTTTCATTACGTGCAAACTTCTATTGAGTAAAAGAACAGCTTCAGGATATCCAACATACACTATTTTTACTTTACTTATAAGTCTATTATTAATTATAAGAAAATACCCTTGCAACGTCAAAGAGAAATGTTTGTTTGTTTGTTTGTTTGTTGTTTTTTTTTATAGTGTTGATTTCATGAAGGCTCGACATTTCCCTATGGTGCGTTTCATTAGAGAATATCCTAAGAAACACCTGTACATGTAGGCCTATAGTGTGGAAAACTTTGAATTACGAATACATCATATAAGAGTTCGCCCTGTCAATGACATCATCTGAAAGCGAGGTTTAGATAACGACATAAGATTAAGAACCACTGAAACTATGACAGTACTTTAATATTGTAAAGAGCATTATTACCTTTTTATGTTTGCTTCACCATTTATGAAAACACGGAAGGAAAAATTCCCAGAATTAGTGGTTTAAGAACCACTAAAACTATGACAGTGCTTTGTAAAGAGCATTATTGCCTTTTTTAGTTTGCTTTGCCATTTATGAAACCTCTGAAGGAAGATTCTCTGAATAGAAGGGCGTGTTTCTGTTTACTTTGGATAAGATAAATTTTCCGTCGGATTTTAGTTTACCCATCGACCCGCAATGAACCTATCCCACAAATTCCGTTTTGCTGATCACTTGGACTGTCCAGTTTTGACAGACTGTTTTCACATTGCTGGTTGTTGTACATAAAACCATGGACCCTACCTGTAGGGTCCATGATAAAACTGACGCTCCCAATTTCCTGCGGTTATAGAGAGTACGCTCTTGTTCCAACGAAGATATCCTTTATTACACTCCTTTATCCTTCCTGAAGAAATCCGTTCTACCAGGGAGGTTACCATTTCCCTGGTTCTACCTGTGACGCACGACATATCTGGGCCAGCAATTCCCCATGTTGCCAATTACTTGAGCCTGATTACGGGTACAACCAGGGTGGGAGAGGGGAGGGGCAAGACGACACTAGTAAGAAATGACAGAGTTAAGTGATTACTTAATATTTGTACCCAGGAAATTACAAAGTCATTTTCTCGGTATATCGCTATATTGTCATTGATTGTTGTTTTTTGGGATCGGTTAAGTTAATGGAGGCACTACGTTTACAGAAGTAGTTCACTCATTTGCGCATTCATACCCACTGTACTGTTTTGCAGAAATTAGCAAAACTTCAAAATATCATAACGTCCTTATTTTTCATCCGATTTCAGTCAAATATTTACCGTTAAACTCGTAAGTTTTACTCTTTTTTATCAGGCTAACTTATATTTGGACTCGAATTCCCCTTTAAGATTTAGAGTCTTTTCGAATCGTACAATTCTCTTCATGTATCTTACATCCATGTTACCCACTAAGGAACTTCCTTGATGTTACACAATTATTGGTTGTCATATTATGAATGGGAGAATGTGGATGGAGTCTGGACAGTGCTTCATAGTAAGGAAAGGTTTTCGATTGGGAAAAACTTTAGTTGTTATAGAAACAAAGGCGGGACCGGCTTTAGAAAGGATGTCGTTCTTGGATTTGGACTCCACAACAATTCGAAGTATTTGGACTGGTTACGACAGGATGTTTCGGTTTGACTCAACCTGGTCGTAAATTGTGGTTTGATTGTGATGTGACTTTGACGTGTAACTGTAACAGTTCCAAATCTTTAAAAGTTCCGAGATAAAAGACAGGCCAATTTCTGAAACTGAAAGAAGAAGAAGGAATTAGTTGATGGAAATCACTTTCATTGCCACTCTCGACGTCAAAGGTCAAACTAAATTATCATACACTTTCTCCTGTGAAAATGCTTTAGTACTTATATTATGGTCAACAGAATACATTGGAATGCACCTTCCATCACACGGAGCAAAGACGGAGCATGTTTCCTTAGTCGGAGCATGTTACCCTTAGCTGTCTTTTGTTAATCATATTAAAAGTAACATAAAAGCAAGCTGACTTGCGTTGCTTCGTATACCCCATTTTTATTTGTCCCCTAGCTCAGTTTTGTGATTTAGAGTCTTACGGCTGAAATTAACGTCCTTTTTCATATTGGTGGTGCATCAATGATAAAAATCCCGCCGCAATTGTTTCATCTAGTACACGATTTCTTTTGTTTATCCCTGGTATATATAGAAAGGGATTTCGGTAAAAGGAAGAAGACGAAAAAAAAAATAACACTCTTTCAAATAAACTGTGCGAAAGGCGTTGGGAAAGAGATAAAAGAAAAACATCGACAGATATATATACCAATACCCTCCCCTCCCCTCCCTCACACATACACACACACACACACGTTCGCACTTTGCTTAAAGGGATGGTAAACTTTCGGTTATGATGCTTCTTCAGGTTTCCATTTTTTTATGATGATTTTTTTTTAAGATAATGAGAAACCTCTTATGAAATACACGAAAAAGCATATAATTCTGAGAGGAATTCAAAGTTTATTTGATGAAAATTGGTTTTGGAATGGCTGAGATATCCAAACCAAAGCGATTCTAATTAAAGGTGGGACCCGTCTTTTATTGGGATCGCTTTAATTGGTTATACTTTGCTTTTGCACGTCTCAGCCATTTCAAACCTGATTTTCATCAAACGAACTTTGAATTCTTTTTAGAATTGTATGCTCTTTAACATTCGATAAAGTGGTTCCTCGCGGTATCTCGCAAAGCTCAATCCTCATCTCAACCAATACTGTACCATCCCTTGAAATGCCCCCCCCCCCCCTCTTCTATTTGTTTCTCCCTTGACTCTTCTGGATTCTGTCCCTGACCAATCTCCTTGCCCTGACTAAGGTATTTGTGCATCAGGCAAAAGTGGTAAAACAATCGAAGATTTCCATCTTCATCTTCTCAGGACCACTGTCAAACCCCTCCCTCCCCCCCCCCCAAAAAAAAAAGAAGAAGAAGAAGAAAAAAAAAAGATACCTTCCCCCTGTTGTACATTGCAGTAATGTTTTTAGCCAGGATAGGGTTAATAATTGTTAAATTGTGATGGTCCCAATGGGATCAATGCACGACCGCTGACCGAATTACCATTAAAGAGTTGATGTCAAGGTTTAGGAGACCTTGACACGTGCACGTTGCACGAGTTGTAACGACACTCCCACGTTCAAGTTTAAATAAGGAAACAATATTACCTCCTCGCGAGTGAATTTGAAGATGTCGGAAGTTTCTCCCAGTTTCTATCACTCTTCTTGACCGACAATGAACGTGAATTGTGCCAAGGTAATTGATGGCCTCACCAGCCAACTTATGGAATATATATCTTATTAATATTCAAATACATTAATTCAATATAAGTATTCAATAAAAAGCTGGTACTCGAAAAGAGTGAGAGCTGTCAGACTTATTCTACTACACCATGGCTTAATTTAAGAATGGAATCACTTTGATATAGTTATGGGAAAAAGGAATAGTCTATGAAAGAGCAAGAACGATAGGTTTGCGATGAGGTATTTCGTGCAAAAAAAAAGCGTTTGATCCCTTCTTACAGAATACAAACAAAATCAAATTTCTTTCAATGAGTTCTTTCTTCAGCAATGGATTGTTTATTTGGACCCATTAATCACAAAGTGGTCCTAGTATTTAAGGTCTTGCCTTCTAGGACTTCTATTTTTCTTGGATATCTCAGCCATTCGTTCTAAACCAATTTTAGTCAAATAAACTTTGAATTTCTCTTAGCATTGTATGCTCTTCTATATTTCAGAAGAGGTTCCTCATTATCTCACACACACAAAAAAAGGTTGTAAACCTGAAGCCTCATCCCAACCAAGACTATTTATATAGATCCCTACATAACGAGATGGGCCTAATTATTACTGACTTTAACCAATACACTGCTGAATGTCCCAAACTAGAGTTTTCAGTGTCCCTCGAATCTCTCGATCGTTCGTCATCAATTCTTTTCTCTATCGCTATATCTTTCGCCCTCTTCGTGTCTTCTTCTTCTTCTTCTCCTCCTGTAGAAGTGCACTGCTTGCTCTTTATTATTTTTTAGATCGTTATGGATGTTTTACGTATTCCTGTCTGTGTGAAGGCCTATATATGTGTGTGTATACACGCAAAAAAAAGATATGTAAAACCTATTACGTCAATTTATCTATAATGAACGCTTACAATCACATTCGAGGAAAAATCTTGAAACACAGATTAGAGAGTGAACTGACAAAATTTAAGGTTACATTCCTTTTGTAAAATACGTTCAGTTCCTTTTGACGTCACAATAGGACGTCTGCAGTTTTCTGTGTTATTCCTCCATTGCCCCATGTCAATCGGAAACGGTAAACGGAAAGCTATTTCCCTTCCAAAGAATAACATTAGCTGTGCCCCGACCACCAGCAGTTACCTGGGTATGTTGCACGGGAGACCAGTCGGTCGAATGGGAGGTGGAGGTGCATGGCCCTCATGTTTAACAAAATAGGACCATTAACGACCATTACAACTGGACCATAGCATCCTATCCATGTCAGAGATAGAGGAAAGATTCCAGAGAGACTGGCATGGTATACTGATGACAGTCTGACTGGCTGGAGATCTTTGGGTTTGCTTAATATACAGACGAACGTATATGCAATTCTAAGTTTACACAGGCTCACAGGTGGGAGGAGAGCTGTTTTGTGTGCCCATTCCGTGGACCACCTTCATCAGCTGTGAGAATGCTCTGGTGTTTTTGTTATCTTACTAAAGTGTACTCATTTGACGATTTTGTTCGTAAGATACCTATGCATCACGACATCATTGAGTCGTTTCAGATTTATATTGCACGGCAAGCTTTCTTCTTATTTTCCATTCATTTTAGAAAGTATAGACTAGTTATTATTAAGAGTAAGATACGTGGTATAGTGTATTCAGTCTATATCATAATCAACCAATCCATACGATAATCAACTCACTTTTGCAAAAAAAAACAACAAAAAAAAAACACAAAAAAACAGGCATTATTAAATTCTTATAGTATCAAATACACTTTTGTCATAGTTTCCATACTTCAGAAACAGTTAGTTCCTAAGCATATCGTAGAAGTCTATCACCATATAGTCCATTATACTGATGACAATACACTAGAATTAACATTACCTTGCTGTGGAGTGACGAAAACGACTAAACACGTCAAGAAGACCAGATGAAGCACTAGACTGTCGGCCATCTTTGTAGTTTTATCCCTTGACGACGGAAAAAAGAAGAAAACTGGTGACGACACACCAATTAATTGTGAGAGCAAGACGAAAGATGTGCTGCGATCCTTATTCTGTCTGCGGGTCGCAGCTACCGAGAAACAAAGATGAATCCTCGTCTCTCGCTCTCCAGTCTCCTGACGCTCTCACTGGACGCTCTGCTCGTGAATGCGACAGGCGCGCGAAGAACACGATACCAGCGATTCCAGTCTTTTTATAGCCGATTGTCCAACCGACGGAAGTGGCGTGTGATGGTTGGTACCAGGGCGCGATTAATACGCTGCCTGGACGTGCTTCAGCCAACTTGTTCACTTTAATATTCCGAGAAAGATGCCATCAACTTGATCGTAGAGAGTTAAATAACCCCCATCAGTCTCACTCGAGAGATACAATCAATTTATGAAGGCAGTTATCACTTCTATTTCGAACGTAAGATGAAATACAAGTGTGTGTGTATGTTGTTGTCGTTTCTTTATAGATAAATCATTCTGTTTAAATTATACATTTTCATGACAGATGATTACGCACTTGCTATGTGTGTGCAGAATGCAAGTTATTAAGGATACTGATAACAGTGACAATGTGAACTGGTCATGACAATAGTCCTTATAAAGATCATGATAATGCTGCCTATTTCTATAGTCCGACATTACCTGGCTTAAAAAAGACGTTTGGTTGTCTATCATCAAAGAATAACATGCTCCCACACAGACACGTTGATTTGCTGTTATGTGATTTTATTCCTGTATGATTTTTCCAGTTAGAATTTCAATAAATTGCAATGCAAAGTATGATAAGAATGTTGCATTCTGTAATCAAGGGGAGGAAAGCAATTCTGGAGACCACCTTAAGATAAGTAAAGGTTATTATGGATGCTGTCAAAATAATTAATATACGTATACATACAAACACAGATACACACACACACACACAATATATATATATATATATATATATATATATATATATATATATATATATATATATATATATATATAAATATGAAGAGTTTTATTGCAAAACGAGCTAACTCCATTCTTGTTAAGTTGAGATATTTGTGATTAAAGCTGCAAAAAAAAATGATAGGAGAATACAGGATAACTTCTAGAATATTCCTTCTTATCTGTCACAGGAGACGTATTACTGAAAAGGTTTAATTTTGGTCTATCTGATGATGGACTTACTTTGAAAGGTATAAAAATGGCGCTTAGCTCATTTTGCCATAAAACTCGGAAAATTTTTCGGAATAATAAATATTCCACACCACTTGAATGTCATGGTAGCCCAAGATGCTTTATAATCAAACTGATTATAGACATCTCGAATTCTGCGCTCTTACTATTTTGGGATCTTTCCTAACTGCGTTTAAGTAGCTTTGTACAAACATATATACCTTGTGATTTGCTAGTCCGAGATTCATTCTTTGCACGTCTTTTTCCTTGTTTTTATGATTAGTCATGATAAGTCGGAATTTTACAGAACAGGAAGAAGGTCTTTACATTTCCAATTATAAATGTGAAACACAATGAAAGCAAAGTTTGTACATGGAAAAGGAAAACGTGTCATTCAGGAAAGTGTAAGCCGCAACGCTCTGAGGTCTATTCCATGTCGCCGTGGCATTGGCTGTTTCTTTCTCCTATTCATGCGCCGTCCATCTTCCATTTCGACTTGTCTCTCATCTTCTTGCCTCCTTTTCCTTTCTTTTCTTATTCCTCTTTTTTGTCCTTTTCCTTCTTCCATCCGCTTGTCTCCCAACCTCACCAACCCTCCGGTTCATGTCAGGAGCCATCGTGCAATTGAAGTGACAGAATTTGTTGGCAAGGACTACAGGACGGTAATTACCTGGATCCCGACAAGACAAGTCACCCGGACCGGCTTGGCATAGATGGCGCGGATTCCAAAGGACTCCGCGCGCTCGTCCAACAAGACAAGAATGTTTTACAGACCTCACGTCAAGTTCAACCATGGCATCCGAAGTTATGTCATCTTAAAGTCATGTCATAAATACAACCACAACCGCTCCCCCCCCCCCCCCCTTCATTTTGCTTCGGCGTTTTCCACATCTGCGTCTGCTTCTGCTACTTCCTTCATCTTTTATTCCAAGCAAAATGAAGACTTAATGACATGTGTTACCATCCCGGGTTGCCATCGAAGTAATCCTATTCTCATTTGTATCTCTCATCATTTTGTTATATAGTTTGTGAACATTGTTATATTTTGCACACAGTTCGATCAATAATCTGACTAGTCTGGAGGTCTGCTTATTTTTTGAGGGGGTGATTTGTTGTCGTTTTGTTTATTTGTCGTCTGTGGTTATTCCTTTTTGTTGAACACTTGTCGTTGAATATGGTGTCTGTCCCTAAGATTTCATTCTTTTGTTACATCTAACTATTAGAAGATTTTTTTTTTGTCTGCACCCATTCATAGTGGTAGGAAGTTTTACGGAAATTTGAAATTTAAAAATGATTGCAAATGAAGATTAAGATAGTATGTAAGAAATTTAACGACCAAATAAGATCCTCCGCTTTTTGTGATTTGTTCAGCCGACGTTTCACTGTGTTTTTTATATAATGTGTATTTTTCAACTAGAATCTTTATAATAAAATGTAAGCTTTTTAAGTGCTAAGATTTTATGAGCTAAACCGAATTAGCATGATGAAATCATTCACATGCAGTCTCGGTTTAATCGGAGTTTTTGTCATTGACAGAGAAAACAAGATATGATGTTATATGCATAAATTATGATATTTGGTATTATGGTAAGCACTTTGTGAAGAGTGTACTAGTGTTGACTTTTTTTCTGCCATTCCAAACTGACTTCAACGGAAAGTAAATTCAAGATCTCACACGTGGGCCTGACGGTACGATTGATTTAAAGAGTGCATACCATTGATTAATTTTCCTGACTTGTTTTGATAAATCATAGATCAGACTTACTCAAGCTAGTTATTCAATAAAGTAGATCTAAACGAGGGAAAGTCAAAGTGTGACTTTTGTTTATGATGTTTCCAGAAAGTGTATGAAATTTTGATAACTTATTCAAAATGTCTCCGACATTTTCAGATGAATACCAATTGAATATATAATGTAAACTGACAAATTGGCAATAAAAGGAATTCCAGGGATTCTTCTTATGAAAACCAAGGTGCATGATTTCTTCTTCTTTTTTTCTTTTTTTTTTTGCGCACTCAATAAGTGTCTACCGCAATACGACATGTTTTCACTGACATTAGCGCACGTCGCTCTTGACCTACAAGTCATTCCTCAGACAGTTGGAAGATTAAAGGGGACTGTCACGAATTAACATAGCTTATTTTCGCGGGATTTTTCCCCATCCTTTTTAAATCTACAGAAATGTCACAGGTTTGGAAAAGAGATCGAACACATTTTATTGATTAAAAAAAAAAAATATATATATATATATATATGACTATATACACGCACATGTTAATCTTTGCCGAATTTGCCATTGTCCAATAGAGAAAACCAAGTAAAGCATAGGTATGATACTGCATTTTACATTCGATGACATAATGAATGACATGCACATCACTTCATTTCAAACTGGTTTGTTTCCTTTGATCTCTCTATATCTACTTTTCTGTTTTCTAGGGTTTTTTTTTTTTTTTTTGGTGTCAATCTTGTTATTTACCTATTCATCTTTATACACATTTATCTCCCCATAAGTTTTGATAGAGGGAAAACATGAAATGACAGTTCAGTTGTTTCTGTCTTCTCTTGCTTGTAAAATTTGCCATATTTATGTAAATCGCTCCGAGCCGAGTAAATCCTACCCGATATTTTCATATCTATCTATCTATATTCAAGATAATAATATCACATATTTTCTCAATAAAGGAGATGGTCTGAGAGGGACGTGTATGAGAATATTCTTTCTGCCACCCAGGCAAATGACCTAGATAACGCCACAAGAATGATAGCATTGAATGAAAAATAAAACAAAAAAAGACCGACAAACAAATAAAAACCAAAAAGAAAAAAAGATCCGTCAACAGGTTCTGGTCCGTAGGAGGTCGAAACGGGTCAGTTTAAAGTGCTGAGAAGTTGATGATATCGTCAATATTGTTCGCCATCGGCGAGAAAAAGATGATAAATCGATGATTAAACCCAAGGTGACTTATAGTTGGTCGAATGGGGCTGAAGCTGTTTGAGTGTCCTTAAAATTTTACCCTGCTGGCTGGCTCAAAGCCAGGGGCCTAAAGATAAGCAGGTAAAGTTAACTGTAAATTGACCGTTTTCATTTCCGTCGAATAACAAAAAGAGTATACATGTAATATTCATCTGGTTTCTTTGTGTGTGTTTTTTTTTTCAAGTGCAGTGCAATTTTGATATAGAGTTAAAATATAGGACCTAAATAGGAGCAGAAAAACAAAGACCCTCCAATACAAGTTGTAAAAGATTGATCGTTTCCTTTATTCGTTTCGTTTATTTCATCTCCAACAAATACAATTATAACATTTGTTTGAATACACATAATGACGTGACAATGTAATAAAAAGCAAACAAACAAACAAACTGTGAACTGTGATAAAATGCCGTGAGTTGTTAGAAATGGAGATGGAAAATATTAATTGATATATAGCACTTAAAATCAACGGGTTCGAGTTAAAAGAAAAAGCGATATACTTTTGTATTCGACTTATGCAACTTACTTATATCGTCTTACATAACAAAGAACAACACGTGGCATTCACCCGAACACAAAATTTCCACAAGAATCATGATAATGTTTTAACTGTGAGCCCCTTCCCTTTAGACCACCATCGCCTAGTGAAATTTTTAAAGCATTACGATGGTCAATCCAAAGATACAAATTGTTCTTTCTATATAATTTCAAAAGAAACGAGGATTTTAGTGAAGTTTTCTGTACATGTCGATGGGAGATCGCTGCGGTATGAATATCACAAATTTTGTGTTGATAATAAAAATAATGATAATGAAAATAATACCTATTATAGTAATGATAATAACTGCTTGTTCGTAAGCGATTTTAAAGAAACCTGATCACAGCGCTGTTACAACATAGGCCTACGGTATACATACAACTTAATTGCTATTCGAGTTAAGTTTTGAGTTTCCTTTTACAATTTTTTTCTATGACACATCTAGATAGAGCTGTTGTTGTAACTGTTGTGACTGCCTTAAACTTGAAATTCCCGTATCTCTCTCATGCTTGAGCCCGATTCTTTTGAAATTTTGATCACTCGTTTCGGGTTGTGTGTTTTTTTTTTTTATTGTTTTTTATTTATAGAGAGCACTTGAGTTGTCAGAAATTGTAATTAAGGAATCCTCATTTTCACTTCTAATAAGTTCTCTGAATTTCTTTTCAACGTTCGTGGTTTAAAAGAGTGAAAATGTAATGTGTGACAAGAATAAGATTATACACGCAGCACAATTGTATTTACCTATATAGCTCATGGGTAGATCACCTTTTTTGACTACTGTGATTGATCAAGGGAGACGTACAGGGTATTTAAAAATGCAACTATTGTTGGATATATATATATATAACATACTTTATTTCCTTTGCAAGTTAAAGCATGTGATGAATATTCCTAGGATACTACCTGCCAACAGGCAGGTAAGTACAAGGAAAGAAATACAGTGGACCCGGTCCATCACACCACGATTGATAGTTACACAAATATATACATGTATACAAGTACATTTACACACAAACATGATACATGAACAGCTGTTTCAGGACGAAAAGAAAAAAAACACTAAAATGAACTTATATCAGCATTTTATTTGCGAGTTGTTGATGCTGTTGTCCCTCCAACCATGGAACTACAAAGGTCCATGCTCCAACCATTATGTGGATTCGAGTAGATAAAGACAAGAAAAAAAATGAAACAAGTTTTAACCCTTAGAGGCAGTAGGGCAGCACACTCTTTAAAACAATTGTGGTCAAATCTACGACTGTAAACAAGTCAAACAATGTTTTCATGATGCCCTCTATTAAATGCAGCACTTCTTCTATGTAATGGGTCCTTTGTGTACTGACATCGACTAGTTCCAAGAAGTATTTCAACTCAGGCTCCAAAGGGACGAAATGTATTGTCTAGATTCTAAAACCTTGGGATGTAAATGAAATTATATTTGTTCTTTAATCTCACAAAACGATTGGAATGCCGAGAAAAACAAAACTAAATTTATAATTTATTCCTCGGACATCTGGACGACAAATCTGGCAAAGCCCGAACCTTTTTCAAGTTTCAGAACTCTAAATGGCGACGTGTTACACCGCCAGCTTCGGAACGACACAAACAAGGCCTCTCGCCTCCCTTGTGGCCCGAACCAGTTTGACCCAATGTTGTTCCGTAAGCAGCCAACTACCACTACGGTGATATCCTCGGGGGTGAAAGCTCTCCTAATGGGATACAAATTGAATTTGAACTGGCCTTATGACTAAACGGAAAGAAAAGAAAAAAAATGAAGGGGGGGGGAGAATATTGCAGTCCTCAGCCAGAAATCGGCGGAAGTGAGAGCCTTCATCTCCTAGCACATGGTGGCAATCAAGACGAATCCGTCGTCACCATTCCACCACTGTCTTCATTCTATACCGAGGCGAGGTCTTGACATCGACCGAGATGTACAGCCTCCTTCTTCGCGAAGATTCTCTTTTGGAGAATTCCAAGTCTTGTTTTTAAAGAGAAAAATGACAGTTTAGTCAGGCCCCGTTTTCTCCCCCTCACCCCCCCCCCCCCATTTACTATTATCGTGCTTCGACATACATATCGCCCATTTGGTGGAAACGATCAAATTGTTTTACAAAATCGCATGTATTTCTGTTAAAGCTTACGTGATGAACTGCACAAAAATAATCTCTTTCTCCAATGTTGCCTAACAATGTTATATAGTAGGGCCTACTATCGTACAAACAGTCACTAATAACAATACTGCATAGACCTATATACCTATATACACACATATCCTAATCAAAGAGGGTTTTTTCTTGTTGTTTTTGTTATTGTTTTTCATACACTTATCCATCTGTATTGTGTATCACATCGTGTTTTGATGTAAACGGTAACATCACTTTAATGTGAGCTCATCTCATATTTTTTGTAGACACAACCCAATTACTTTACCCGCGAGGGATAGTTTTCCCAAAACTGTAGTTCCGCGAAATCGGATTCAACTGTTGAATGGCATTGATTAGAATCATTAATTCACCTTCAGCGGTGATTATCTTCATGTTTTGTACTTTTCACTGGGGTCGTGGAAAGACAACGTCCTCACGAATGTCAGTGATCGGTGGCGTTGTTGTCTTCAGTTAGGTTCTTCCTGGCCTCTGCCTATCTTACAGTTTGTTCATGAAGCGATAGAAGTTTTAAAAGACCCTGCAAGAGTTTTGCTTTTCTCAATGTGAAAGCTGACAAAATTATGCATGGGAATCCTTGGAGCTTATGATGATGGTGTCCTGTATTTCTGTTACATCCAGCATGTCCAGAGTTGTTCAATTAAAATGTCTTTTGAACGACAGATACACGAGATCCTATGTTTGCATAAATATGTATGCATAAAATAATGCCTGTTTGTTTTCATTTTGCATTGTGTCAGAAAAAAAGTTATATATTTGAATTAATCATTTATCTGTTTAAACTGTCAGATTCAAATTATACTGTGCTCACTTAGTTTGTGTTTTGTGTTTCATTTATGTATGAAAAAGAAATTCAGAAATCAAATGAAATCAAAATAAACAAAAAACAAAAAAGAAATCCCCCAATAAAAGCCCACAAAAATAACAACGACGAAAAAAGGAAAAACGAAAAGGTCCAGCCATCATTAAATCTGCTGACAGGTTCACTAGCAGCTCACATTAACTAAAACAGTTTTATCTCGATGATTTCATTATGACTTTTCACGTTTCTGCACATTGTGTCGGTCAAGTTCTATGATTCTGGTAAAGTTCCAAGTTCCAGGGCGTCTATAAAGGGAATTTGGATTCGCCATTAGATCTGGGCCCCGTTGCTAGAAACTTTGCGTTTAAACGCAACTTGCAACTGATTGTCACTGGCCAATCAAAATCATTGTTGCATGCATGTCTTCTTAATAGGGCAGACCCTGAGCCAATCAGAATGGTTGTTTCAAAATTAGCAATTATTTGCAATTGATTGCAACTTTCTTGCAACGGGGCAGGGCCCCGTTGCAAGAAAGTTGCAATCAATTGCAAATAATTGCTACACACGCGGCCTCACTGGATTTCCCTTTATGACAAGAATTGTGCATAGTCCACTCCAGTTTATTTATTAATCAAATTATTGTATCATTGAAATAAAGTAAGGGGTAGAATTACTATTCTTGTACCATGTTTAGTGCAAACACTCCTAAGAAAGCTGTGAGTGGACTACTACAGGCATCGTCTCTTCTACTGTGTTGATCGATAGCACTGTTTAAAGGGATAGTCCTAGGCCCTTTAGTTTTTCTTTTTGAGATGTGGCTTCACCTTTCCAACCTTTTTATGAAATAATGAGAAACCTCTCAAAGAATATGAAAGAGCATACAATTAAAATAGACATTTAAAGTTTATTTGAAAAAAAAATGGTTTTGAAATGTCTGAAATATCCAAAAAAAAAACCAAACAAACAAACAAAGACCTCCTTAATTCTTTCTGTTTTGATATCTTAGCCATTTCAAAATTGATGTTTATCAAACTTTGAATCCCTCTTAGAATTATATTCTCTTTGATACTTCATAAGAAGTTTCCAATTATCTTAAATTATCTCAAAAAAGTTCAAATTTGCATCCCGATCTCAACCAGTTATTGAAACAACAACAACAACAACAACAACAAAACAAAGAATGTAAAAATTCATCCGTAACTCTCTTCATCTCTGTCCGATCTTGTTATGATGAGTTTGTGGCTACCGAGAACTTAATTGGTGTTTAATACGTTTGAACTTGATTTTGAATAATTGAAATTTAATGTTGCATGCGCGCACATGATATGAATATGCAGATCGGGGGAGTGTTTCTGCTTGCCTCCTGTTCGTTAGTCGCTGGAGCTAAAGAAGATGAGATATCAACTTTTAAATCTGTATGCCTTATCTTTTTCTTTTTTTTTTTTCGAAAGAAATACCCCTCGTTGGCATTGCTTGTATTGACGCTCCGGACCAGTTCGAGCTAGTGTGTATTGTTTGTTTGTGTCTGGTGTTTGGAGTTATTTTACTATTATTAAATGCTTTTGGGTGAGCTAAGGATAGCTGTACTTCCCCTCTAAAAAGATTAGGTAATGAGGATAAGTTATCCGCACTGTTTTGTTCTGTTTCTTTTGTTTTGTGTTTTTGATGGGTTGCGCTTTTTAACTTTTCTGTAAGACGATATATATATATATATATATATATATATATATATATATATATATATATATATATACATGTATAGATTCTCTTTTTTTTTCCTGGTATCCAGTTTTTGCTATATGTGTGGTAATGCATATGCTATTATGTAATGCTTGGTTTTGTTGTTAATTTGGCTTGACTGATTTGTTAGCTGTTGTGCTGTTCGTTGTTGTTGTTGTTGTTGTAACACTGTCTTCACGACCTCTCTGAAAAACAGCCTCACCTGGCTGTTTTTCAGAGATTTTTTAAAGACTTTTAAGGACTTTTAAACTTTTAGACTTTTAAAGACTTATATATATATATATATATATATATATATATATATATATATATATATATATTAAGTATTAACAAATCAATTATTCAGTACAAAATCACCCAAAAATATTCTTTATGTCAAAATCAAGTGCAACAAAATCACAAGTTGAAGACAGTTTTCACCCCTCGATCCCTGCCATGCGTAGGTCCCATAGCCCAGGCTATATTAATTGGAAGGATCAAGAGCAGCCGAGGATACAATCCTGATCGATGAACAGGCTCTGACCTAATAGCATCGTTCCGGAAAAGTAAAAGTAAGTGAAAGTAAGTAACAGACGTAGACAATTCCAAAAGGAATTTGGCGCAACAGAGCAAAAAACCTGAGAGTTGCCGTTACCGTGTTCGGTGTGCCGAGGCTGAAAAGAGGAAATTGCATGCCCGGTCTCTTTGCATGATATCATCCCTCCATCTGCTATAGACACACGATGGTGTTTATTTTGTTCTTGTTCTTGTTTTTTTCCTTCCTGGGGTGGGGTGAGGGATGGAAAGGTGGCCTCTGGAAGGAAATAATGGTAACGAGATTAGAACATTCCCATGGCTCATATGGCCCCCACGTTCTGTCGGGTGTGTGTAGGCGGCGGTATCCGGGGGAGAAACTCAATTTACATGAAATGACAAGAAATCGTTTTCTAAGAACTTAATAATCAACCGTGAAGTGAAATGCCAACATTTTTTGTGTTGATTTTGAAGACTAGAGTGAAATCAGACAAATATGATGATTGTTGGGTTTTACTTTGTTTTTGGATATTTAAGAAATTCAAGACAGATTTTCATCGAAAAAACATTTCCTCTTAGAATTGTATCTAATGTTTCATATACTGTAAGTGGATTCTAATTATCTAGCACAAAGTTAAAACCTGAATCCCCATCTCAACCAAAACTTTTCCATCTCTTTAAAGATTAACTTATTGTGTACGACTTCGTAGGAATAAAATAGCAAGAGACAAACGGTGAAACCATTGGCCAGTCGCAGTTCACCATCCAATGCAACGTCTAACAGAGCGTTGAATAGCAAATTGTTGGTTGCCAGCGCAAGAAAAACAACGACAGCAGCAACTTACGAATAAGATGTTTACACATACACTGTACTAGGAAAAAAAATCAAAACTGAAACGAAATGCGTCACATTCGTTAAAACAAAAGCAAAGTGAAGTGTTCATGTACACGTATTTTGAGTTAAAGACCTGTCGCGTGGGAAAACATGGGTGGTCCGATTAAATCGAGTCGACTTCAGTCGAGTTCAGTCGAGATTCTTCGGCTGTGTGTGTACTCACGTTGAGATCAGTGATAATGCTGTACACATTGGTTACGGGGATTCTCGAATATATCCGAGTCGCGCCAGTCTTTCCACTCCATCGCATCCACACGCTACACCGGGTCTTTCACCCGCAGCAATCGGGAGGAGTGAGGGGGCGTGGGGTGAAAGAGTAAGTAGCTCCATCTCCCGGGAGTATCAGTAACCGAGGACTCTTATACCAGATGTCAGACACCGATACATCAAAGCCCAGGAAGATACAGCCATGAACATTCACCGACTTGCCCCAGTGATGAGCTATCAATTCATTCTTCTGTACTTGTTCTTCTTTCAATTTAATGTCTGTAGATCAATTTTGATTAGCTTATCTCAGTTGTCTGCAATTTGGGGAAAGATTCAAGCAAAACTAGTGCAGCCTTTGTGAAGATTTTTCAAGATACGCGTAGTACGCACAGGACTACAATTCGAACACACTGTCAGTGGTCTCTGTGTTGAAGTTGATATCTTAATAAATCTATGAATGAGATTTAAAAAACAAACAAACAAACCAAACCCTGACTGACATGAGAAGTTTGATGATTCAGTAAGCCTGTATACAATCTATCAATAGTGAGATCATCATCAACCCCACATACACATGTACGTCCGGTCCTCCCTCTCAAGTCCATTATCCTGATAAAGTACTGATATTGGAGCTACAAATAAAGCGTAATGTAACTGTTTATACATATAGGCCATATACCAGAATGATACAAGAATTGATACACTTCTACTCCTAGTTCTCGATGCGTGCACAGATCCTTCTCTGTTGTAGGTCTCCCCTCTTTAAACCGTGTCTCTCACATCAGGACACCAACACATAACAGATGCCAATAATACTACATGTACAACTATTGGTCTGGGGATACAAGTGAAAAGATGGTGCTAGGGTTGTTGTGGTCTGCGATAGACAGGACAAACTAGGAACATCGTCTGATCTATCGCATGGTATATAGTCACATCGATGTTGATAGTACACAAGATATATCAGAGTGACCCCCTTTCCTTACTATTATCCGACATTGCCAGGTACTCATGTACACGCCCGATTCCCAAATGGAACATTGACGGTTCCATCATATTTGCTCCGGCCACAATTGCTCCTATGAAATATCTGCAAGCTAAGCCAAACACAAATTCTATCCTCAAGCATGATAGCCCTTATCCCAATCTTCCAATCAAACTGCACCTAAAATGAAGTCCTTGAAGAAAAATAAGACCGGAGCAATTATCGCAGGGGCAAATATCGTGTCACCTGTGGGTTAAGCATCTTGTGTTCAAAGGAAAACTCGAGAGGGCAGGATGTTTCACAAAGAATTTATGTTGATCTTAAAAACTTTACGGAACTGTACAGTACTGGTTGAGGTGGGGATTCATGTTTTAAACATTCCTAAGTGAGATAATGAGAAACCTCTTATGAAATATGAAGGAGCATGTAATTTTAAGAAGGATTCAACGTTTATTTGATAAAAATTGGTTTGTAAATGGCTGAGATATCCAAAAGAGTGATAATAATAAAAGGCGACAGGTCACACTTTTATTAGGATCTCTTTGTATCACCTTGCTTTTGGATATCTCAGCCATTTCAAAACCGATTTTCATCAAATAAACTTTTGATACCCCTTAGAATTACATGCTCTTTGACATCTCATAGAGTGGTTTCTGAATATCTCGCAAAACATTAAAAGCTAAATCCTCACCTCAACCAGAACTGTACACACCCTTTAAGATCTACTTCGGTATGTTGTGTGTGCCTTGACTATCGCTCTAACTTCTTATGAAAAAGAAATTTTGAAACTTTTTTTTTTTTTATGCTGCCGTTAATATACAGTGCGTGACAATTTTTTTCTGTAACTATCAACATTTTGAAATGGATGCTGATCTGAAGAGCTGATCAAACTGAACAGGGATACCAGTGGCATACCATAATCTTGGCATGCCATAATCTTAAGTCGACTTAGCTTCTTTGTGAAACACCTCCCTGGAACCATGGTCCACGCTGGAACTTCTTTTGAAAAATCATGGACCTATACTTGTAGGTCCGTGGAAAAATCCAGTGCCTTGTCCACTCTGCATGGCGCTGTTGGCTTTCAGCTCTCGGCTCTTCAAGCCCTTATAAACATTAAGATATTACTTAATCATATACTTGTAGATAGTGAAACTATTCTTTCTGTAAGCGACCACGTTGGATTTCATGGATTAGAATCGTACAGGGCATCTTGATCAAAGATTAGAGCGAAAAAACAAGAAGAAGAAGAAAAGAGCAACCTTTCTCAATGTTTCTCACTAGACGTACTGTCCCCGATTGTTTTATCGTGTCATTAGCTTCTTATTTTTGAGGACACTGCTCTCTGTAGAGGATTCAATCACTCATCTGATCCCATCGTGATGCCAGTGTTTCATTACCTTTATGTCTGCATCCATCTCCTGATGATCGGACGATACGGGGAGCAGCACCCGGGGGATCGTCCAAGCGGTAACCGCGGGAATGATGGCTAGTATGTGTGCGATTGTCACGTGAATTCCCTCGGGACTTCCCCCATCCCAACAATACTCTGCGTCGAGACGTTAATATCCACATTACAATGGTGTGGTTAGGTAATAGGAGGAGATTCCCTACAGATGTCATGGAATGCGGAAAAGAAGTTCCACCGAGAGCAGACCTATCACTTCTGACAAATTAATTGGGGCAAAATGCGCTCAGCATGCTGACGATAGGGGCAAGAAATCTACACCCCCCCCCCCCACACACACACAAACACACATACCCTCACACACACGCACACCCACACACACAAACACACACACACACACACATAACGATACAAAGCGACGAGAAAAATCTGTTTCAACTATCAGCTACATTGTATTACAACGTACCTATTTGAAGGCTCTAATCCTGCTAATTTTTCCCAGCATATGCTTGATTTATGATTTATATCAAACAGCTTGCATTCTTGCCCAACATTGTGCTATTTTTCTTTCTCTCCCTCACCATTTCACTTCCTCCCGCCACATCTGATATCCTCTTCTTGCTTCTCGCTTCTCCCTTTTTTTCTATCTGCCCGTCTTTTTGTTTCCTTCCTCTTCTTTCCTTCCTCTTCTTTCCTTACAGACATACAATGCTGATAAAAGTATTCATGTACCTGAAAGTAACACTTCACATCTTACATTTCACAATCCCACAAAAAAGGGGGGAAAATAACAACGCACAATAGCTGTCATTTCCACGACAACAGCCAGACATTAAAAAAACCAGTTGTAAGTGTATAAGTCTGTCGCAGTGACAATTATCATCACAAGTAATTTTTGTAACCCCTACATGAAAATGGGCCGAAAGACAGTTCAGACAAGCCTTCTACAAGCATATAATATATTTGTATGAACTCCCTTCCACCAGGCACACGACACACAAGTAATCAATGCATTACTCTGGAAATATTATTTTGTAACAAGTACATGACTTATCATCTCTGAAAGGTTTGATACTTTATTGGCAAATACGTTTGCTGACAAAAGAAAACAAACAAGTACATACATGAACGAGAACAAACACACACCAATACACCACATGCATGCTTAAAAATACAGGGAGATTGAGAAAGAGAGTGAGAGAGAGAGAGAGAGAGAGAGAGAGAGAGAGAGAGACGAGCATGGCTCATAAACTTATAAGACTATGTACAGTACAGCAAAAAGGCAAAAGAAATACTGCTTCTCCAGTGCAGCTTCACTCAAGTCGGGATGTTGACAGGAACAAATAGTACCTTTTGATGTTTTACATGTACAAGATTCATTGCCAAGAAAAAAGGGGGAAAATCAACAAAAACAACAACAAAAAGTCCATCAAATGTATACAATCACACAGGAAATGAAACAAAAAATGGATGCAACATAATACATATACACTCAACTGGAGAACCTATAACATACTCTTAACCAATTTCAAAATAGACTGGAAAAATCTTATTTGCATACCTAATTTTCATATACAATGGGGTTGTGGGTAGGGGGATAAAGAATGTGTTAAAAATATTAGAAAGCTGCTGTAATCATATTCACAATTTACAGGCAAAACTTTTCTTTTTCTTATATATTAAACAAATTTTCTTGTACTTCAAATATATATATATATGCTTGTGTTGTCAAAGAAAATACCATGTTGACACACACATTATGCTACAACCTCTGAAATTACAATGTGATAAAATAGACTTTCATCAAAACACTTTTGTTTACGTCTGAGAATACAACAAATGCTATTGGTGCATAGCAACCACACATAATTACATATGAAAATATGGCTTACCAATTTATCCATTCTAAGATTAACTCATGGGCATGAATGCTATCCGATCGAAGGTATGAAACCATCGTGTAAGATATCTGCGGTGCTTTCAATGCATGATGTCCACAAAGAAAAAAAAATACACAGAGTATCAGATTAATGATATGCTCATTCTAATACAACCAATACATGATTTTGCTTAGCATAATATTATGGCACTGAAAAATTGTGCGTGAAAATATCACTGCCCGACTTGATTTCATCTTTTTAAGTTACTGTAACCCCCCGAGTGAATATTTTTTTTTTTCAAGTCTTACCAGAACATGATTGTCTGAACATTAGCACGAATTACCCATCAAGGGGGCCCCTGGTGGTTTTCCCCCCCCCCCAAAAAAAAATTAGCACTTTCTATTGCAGGAGAAGAGAGAGAAGCTTTTAACCCACACTGATTCCTTACAGCTTTCAACACTCGGCTCACAGAGCAATCTACACACACACAATGATAACGTTTTTTTCTGCCAAGACAAATATCTCTCTGTATGATAAATACTTTTCATCTTTCTTTCTTTTTTTTTTCTCTATCTTAACTCTTCATTGCAGCACAAAACGGAAATTTCAATAATCATAAACTTCTAATGTACATCGACTCCAAACAAAAGTAAAGTCCTTAGTCTCCAAATTGGCAACACAATATTTCTGTACTCTACTAAGTGACCTATGAAGCACCATCCTAGTCATCAGAGTCCAATATTACCGCAAAATTAAACAAACGAAACAAAACCTTTCAGTCACAATATTTCTAAATATCCATCGCTTTTACAGATGAGATGGAAACAAAATTAATACTGGCATAGAAAACCTTCATATTTACAACACTACATGAAATTCCACTCTACAAAATTATTTCTTTTTACTAGTAAAGAAGATGCTCATTTTTAAAAACTTTACAGTGAGGTAACTAATACAAAAGTGTTCACTTTATACAAGAAAGAAACCTATCATTTCAGGCTGTGTATAAGTAGCTAATACACACCAGTAATAACAAACTGTACAAATTTGTTGACCATACAACTGAAATGAATATACAACACGTCTAGTTTGTCTGCCATGCTCATAAGCAAATGAATATTTACAGAACATTCAACTTACCTAAGAACAAATACAACAATAAAGACATCCATTGCATGATAAAGTGGCTATTTCATCTGCTTTCTTTTCTGCTCAGCAAATCATATTTACCAATTCTCTGCACCAAGAAAAAAAAAAGAACAAATACACTATAAGATGTCAGTTTCATACTCCAAGTGTATTTACAGATATCTACACAAAAGGGTAATATTTACATATAAATGTACAATATATACAAAATATGGAGGAATGACTTGATTGAGAACATGATTGATTGATGAATATTCAATAATGTAACTTGTCTGAGGCACTGATATATATATATTCATATATATATATATATATATTTATATGTTCACGCAGAGAAAACTGCCCTACATGCCTCCTTTCAGCATTGGCAGCAGAATTACAATTTGACATGATACACACACTGTGCAACACGTGTCACGCACAAATTATATGTATTTCGACAGAAATATGTACAAACAGATGTGTGCTAAAACATTAACATTTCCAATATTTGTTGTAATGGCTATGAAAATCGCAAAACATTCGCAATTCAATTCCACGCAGAAATTTCACTCTACGTTGCCACACGGGAAAGAGTGGTAAATCGACGAAAGAGTGGCAAGGTCATAAACAAACACTGGGGGGGGGGGGGGCGTTTTGATGCTACCTGGCTGGGAGAATACCACAGCATGCTCTGATTTACATACAGTCACATCCTATGTCCAAAAACTGAGCAGGAATAACACTTTGTTAATAAGCAACTTAGTGCTGCATGCTTTTCACACATTCTACCTGATCGGAACTCTTGGCGAACAGCAGAGCAGCCTCAGGGGCAAGGAATACATTTTCAAACCCTGCACTAAAAACGGGTCGAATCCATGATTTTTTGCACCTGTGTGTTTCGGACAGGTATATAATGAAAAAAAAAAAATATACCTGTGATTAACTGTTCTCGTTGACAATATCCAACATCAAAAAAGCTTTTATCACTGCAATTACATGATTTTTTTTTTTTTTCTGTTAGAAAATGAATGTACCGAGTCAAATTTGATAGAAGTTGAAATGCAAGTAAGCCAACGCTCTCCGAGGATACTATATAGTCCCACACCCTTTGTCCCTTAGGTTTTCATGATTTATAACCAGGTATTCAAA
The DNA here is from genome assembly GCF_964275005.1 of Diadema setosum. NCBI lineage: Eukaryota > Metazoa > Echinodermata > Echinoidea > Diadematoida > Diadematidae > Diadema > Diadema setosum. Next base: position 23,016,360 of record NC_092698.1, on the reverse strand, counting down.
CATTTCAGTAGAAAGATGGAAAGAACATGTACGGCTTACAATTATGAGTTGTATGATGCAGCCATTGATTGAGTAACATGATCAGATAGCACATCTGTGCTACACAGAAAAGAGCCTCTTCCTTTAGGTTATACATTTCTTGGGGCATGGGGGGGGGGGGGGGGGGAGGGCTGAGGTTCCGTCAGTTTTCATTCAGGGTTAATGCATGATAGACAGCCTTTTTCATCAAACTAATGCCAAGCGTATAATCACCAAAAACGTGATCTATTCATCTAGTAAGTCAAAATGGAAGAGGAAGCGCAAAGACCACGGAAAGAGGAAATGAAATTTTGCGTCCACGGTTTTCCTGCAACTGAAGCACAGCAGTTCTATCTTGCCATAATGAGATTGCATGCTTACTCAACTAATATATTCTCAGCTACTATCACCCCCATCCCCTGTAGTGAAGACATCTTATGTTCACGGTGAGGGTTGACAGACTGCAGAAGTGAAATACGGTGGTCCCTAACACGCCTCTACAATCATGGCAACATCTTGAAAACTTCTTTATTGCTCAAATAGGAAAAAAAAAGGAGTACTATTTACTGTGGATAGACAGTAGATTCTCTTTGCTCTTTGTCTGGATAAGCAGTCAACCTCATCGTAACACGACGAGGGTCGATTCATCGTGCGGGCCCAGCGTTCTGATTCCAAGATGTCTGACATGAGATGCGGTCACGTGATGAGCGTGGCGACATCAATTCATCCACTTGCGACAGTTAGGCGCCTTGCATAGACATGGAATCTTGTTCTGGACATCCTCCAGTTCAAACTTGTAGTCGTAGGTCAGCTGCATGGTGGATAGGTAACATGAATGGCGATAAAGATAGTATTACAATCAAAGCATCAGACCAGGTGTAGTGTTCATCACTGAACAGCATTGTGGTAAAGTCATCATTTATTGCAACACAAGGATGCAATACACTCACAATGACTGTACTTCCTCAGGCCAATGCTAATGGTGTAAACTGTCTATGATAACTCATAAACTTTGTATCAATCTGAATGTCATTTTCACCGTTACAGGCACAAACAAGACAAGTGCCAAAATGTGTCTCGCCCATTCTCGTAGAAGAAATTAATGTTTTTGAATTCCCGGAAGTTCACTGAGCCCGCCTATGCCCTTTGACCTTGTGGTGACCTTCAACTCTACAAGGGACATTTACCAGCCAAGTCTGGTCACAAACGGACATAGGGATCAAAAGTTATGAGCCATAATCAAAATGCACCGTAAAAACTTAAAATTGGGCCCTAAAAGTTTGTTGACCCCTGTCTGTGACCTTTGACCTTGTGATGAACTTCAACTCCCCAAGGGACATCTACCATCAAAGTTTGGTCACAAACGGACATAGGGATCGAAAGTTATGAGCCATAATCGAAACGCGCCGTAAAAACTTTAACTTTGAGCTTTAAAAGTTTGTTTACCCCTGTCTGTGACCTTTGACCTTGTGATGACCTTCAACTCTCCAATGGACATCTACCATTTAAGTTTGGTCACAAACGGATACAGGGATCAAAAGTTATGAGCCATAATCAAAACGCGCCGTAAAAACTTAACATTGGTCCCTAAAAGTTCGTTGACCCCTGTCTGTGACCTTTCACCTTGTGGTGACCTTCAACACTCCAAGGAACATGTACCATCCAAGTTTGGTCACAAACGGATTTACACATCAAAAGTTATGAGTTTGAGAGGGAAGTTTTGCGAGAAGTTTTGCAAGAAGTTTTCTGGAAGTTTGCCGTCACACTGGCAAAACCTTTGGGGGCATTTCATGAAGCATTTTGGTCAGATATTTTTCTGACAAACTGTTACAAGCTACTGAAACCCTTGCATCTGATTGGCTGAGAGCAATTCTGTCCGACAACTTTGTCGGACAAAATGCTTCATGAAATGCCCCCCTCGGAACTCCAACTTTGCAGTGTTTTGCCAGTGTGCCCGCAGCTACAGAGTGAGGGAGAGCACGACAGAAAGAGAGCAAGGAAAAAGAAAGGCACACATCCTCACCTCTTCTCCTTTCTGCAGCCTCCTGGAGGAGATAATGATGATTTTCTTCTGGTCTTTGTCAAAGTTCACCACCTCCGCCACACAGTTCGGGTTGCACGAGTGGTTGATGTACCGTGCCGGGTTGCCGCTGCGCGTGGCGTCCACCACGGTGTTGTCGTCGAGCCGAAACATGTAGACGCCGCGGTTGGCTTCTTCGTACTCCCGTTCGCACTTGTTGGCCACCTCGTTGCGGATCAGCGTGCCGATGTACTCAATGACCATGGTGTGCTTCTCGATGTCGTGAGCGGCATACAGCCCTAAGCCCTGTTTAAATATTAGATAGCCTCTAAAAGTCAGACATATCAGTGAGACACTGTCTTTCACCAATTTCCTAACCTTTCATGACTTCATTGATTTTTTCTTTTTGTGTTTTTACTTCTATTCTAAACAAAACAGTTTCCCAATATATCATAACTTATTTAAACATATCAAGTTGCAATCAAACATAAGTCAAAAAATAAAACCTAAGTCAGGTATCAGCCAATCAGAACTGAGTATTCAGAGAGTTAAGTTTGATATTCTGACATATGTGTGATCACAATCTTTATGCAACAGGGCTCTACAACATACATATTGACAAAGGTTTCAATGCCTTCAGCACACTATCAATACAGCCACACTGAAGACGAATACTACTATGCTTCCACAAATCTTGTAGATAATCTGCCTTGTGGAAGACCATCGGCTCTATTACAAGAGTTAGAGTCTAAATATGTTAAACAGCCTGAGTTCCCTCTCTAAGTTGAATTACATGAGGTTCCCTCAATGAATCTGGAAATTGTGTCACTGGTATAACAGTACTCGCTCATAATAAATTTCTTTCTGTTTGGGTGTCTTCTAAATCCACTTACAAAAGACAAGCTCCAAACTGCAGTGGATCCTTTCAGTAATGAAGTTCAAACGCCAGTGTCCCTCATAGCAAGTGCATTTCTTTCTAATCTGTAAGAAGTGACCTTCCTACTTGACAATGATTCTACACACGATACAGTAAATGTTACAATGAGTGGTTGAAAGATAATAGGTAGTGGGTTTATCTCCGCACCTGGATCTGTGAGCGAGCCAAGTAGACGTTGGTCTTCCACTCCGTCTTGAGGCGCTTGTACTGCGAGGACTTGGAGTGGACAAACTGCTTGTTGTACGGCGACGCAACCTCTCCGGCCAGGGTGGTGTGGAAGGAGCGAGACGTGGTGTTGCTGGTCAGTGTGTGAGGTCTGCAAAACAGGAAACGGAAAACCGGGTACAAGTAATTGTAGATTTTGATAATTTTGTCTCCAAATTTGGTATCTGCATTCAGCCAAGTATGATGTATTTTGGATGTTTCAAAATTCACAGGCAGTTCTTGCCCCAGAGCACTGAGACTGAACTGTGGACATCTAAAGATCACCAATGTACATGATCTCAGAGCAAAGAAGTATGCAGGCAAGTATGTATTTTCTCACTAGTTGCACATTGCACAAAGCATGCAAAAAATTTGCACAACACAAAGTATTCCATGTGTAAAGTATTCAGAAAATACTCCTGGATGCAATCCTAAACAAGAGACCCGCGGGTCTAGCGCTCACCTGAGTATCGCAAGTTCACCTTTCACGCAGTCACTAATCTAAATTATTCACAGCTCTACTAAAATTTGACCAGGCATTCTCAAGTAGAAGATGAAAATGTACAATAAAAAAAAAGGGCCCAATTTTTTTAAGATTCCGTAATTTGGGGGGATTGGGGCCCCCTGGGCCCTCTGGGTGGGGCATGGTGCCCATTTTGATAAATTGAGATCCTGACCCCCTAGGGATGCTACCTGCCAAGTTTGACGAAAATCCATCATGAGGTTTTCAGGAAGAAGATGAAAATGTACAATTCAGGCCCCCATTTGGACCTTCCCAACCCCCCACCCCCAAGAGGGGCACCCCTGGATCTGCTATGAACAAACTTGAAACTACAGTCATTAATGTACTCACTCATAGTATTATCTTAGCTCTATAACTTCTGATTCTAGAGAACATTTTTAAAGATTTCTTCATTTTGGGGGGTTTGGGGCCCCCTGGGGGCCCCCTGGGTGGGGCATGGTGCCCATTTTAACAAATTGAGATCCTAACCCCCTAGGGATGCTACCTGCCAAGTTTGGTGAAAATGGGTCATGGAGTTCTCAAGAAGAAGATGAAAATGTACAATTTAGGCCCCATTAGGACCGCTCCCCACCCCCCTCCCCTGGGTCCCAGGGGGGGGGGGGTACCCCTGATTCTGTCATGAACAAACTTGAAACTACAGTCACCAATGTACTAACTCATAGTATTATCTTAGCTCTCTAACTTCTGATTCTAGAGAACATTTTTAAAGATTCCTTAATTTTGGGGGGTTTCGGCCCCCCTGGGGGCCCCCTGGGTGGGGCATGGTGCCCATTTTAACAAATTGAGTTCCTAACCCCCTAGGGATGCTACCTGCCAAGTTTGATGGAAATCGGTCTTGGGGTTTTCAAGTAGAAGATGAAAATGTAACTAGAAATGTCGCTATGGCGACTGATGCCTCCGCCATAATGCATGATTCTCCCAATAGGCGTATAATACAATTTTTTTTTTTTTTCTTTTTTTTTTTTTGGGGGGGGCATTGAAACCTGGCCTTTGACCCTTAACCTTTGACCTTCTGGCTGGAAATTTCTCGGAGAATCTCCATTAGATAATGCATGTATTAAGTTTTGAAACTAATAATGCAAGCATTGCATATACTAGTATATGAGGGAAATAGTAAAATTTTGAGGAGTTGACCTTGACCTTTGACCCCCTGACTATTGACCCATGACCCCTTAAATTCCCTAGATAATCCCTGCCAGACAGTACATGCATATGTACCAAGTTCCACAAAGATACATTGAAGCATTTGAGAGAAAAGTAATATTGCAACATTTTCACCTAACCTTTGACCCCTGACCTTTGACCTTATGACATGAAACTCTCTCTGGAGAATCTTTACGCAGTAGTACATGTCCACACCAAGTTTCAAGAAAATACCTTCGGGCATTGCATAGATATGGGGAAAATTGCAACATTTGTAGCATTTGACCTTGACCTTTTGACCTTTGACCTCTTACTAATGTCACTAAAATCTACTCAACTAATTGTCCCATCATACATCATCCTTGGACCAAGTTTGGTGAAAGCTGCTTCATCCAGTTTTGAGTTATCACGTAAACAGATAAATTTTAGGATTTGACCTTGATCTTTGACCTTTGACCTCTGTCTGATTTCACTGAAAAACTAATCAAGTAATTGTCCCATCATACATCATTCTCCAACAAAGTTTGGTGAAATTTGCTCCATCCAGTCTTGAGTTATCGCGTAAACGGATACAATTTCATGATTTGACCTTGACCTTTGACCTTTGACCTTCAGCCGATTTCACCCAAAATCTAATCAAATAATTGCCCCATCATACTTCATACTTGGACCAAGTTTGGTAAAATTCCAGTAAATATTACTCAAGTTATCGCGTAAACGAAAGCGGACGGACGTACGGACGGACGGACGGACGGACAACGCGAAAACATAATGCCTCCGGCACCACTTCGTGGCGGAGGCATAAAAAGTTTACGCATGACGGACGACGGACGACGGACTAAGGGCGATCGCAATAGCTCACTTGAGCCTTTGGCTCAGGTGAGCTAAAAATGTAACAGCAAAGCAGAAAGAAGACATTTCAAATACGTCAAGTACACTTCCGAGAGATACACAGCAGACTGGGCTTACCTCTTGAGGTGAGTCTGTCTACGCGGTTCGGCCCTGGCACAGCCCGTCGGGTTGACTGCCAGAGGCAGGTCTATGAGCGGTGAGCGGCCAAAGCGGAATGTGTAGTGCTGGATGAGATCCACACCAGGAAGCTGTGGGTAGGCAAGAAAAGGGGAAGGAGGAGTCAGCCATTGGCATCACAGTTATTCCCAACATTTCTGACCAGAAGTTTGCCAAGACAGAGTGCAGACTGTTTGGTGACCTGCTTTGGAAGATTGATTATCCATTTCATTTTCCCTCTGCAAGCTTTGATCAACTGCTTCACTGTCCCAAAAGCCCCCATTAAGAAGAAGAAAAAAAAGGACTCTTATCCTAAAACTTAACAAGCACAACTGAGTTACAAAAAGGGGCTTTGAGAGAGATTTTTTCTAGTTTGTTAAACTTTGGGCTTCTTTTCATTTTCTTGGACCATTGCACTAGAGCAATGCTGCTACTATCACAATTTTGAATTACATCCATTACCTTAACAAAGAAACATCCTGCAGAGTGAGCCATAGCTTCATGTGAAAGTACATGTAGTACATATCGCAAATTACGACTAGATAACGGCTTTCATGTCATGGGGTCTAAGGTAATACACCTTGTGAAGTTTGACCTGAAAGCATTAATAGCACCTCAAACTTTGGTGCCAGAACAAGGTACTAACCGACTCGGTAATCCTCTGGATAGCTGGCTCTGTGAGGCCAAAGAGATCCTCCCCGGTCAGGAAGGTTGGGAAGAGTTTCAGCATGTCGGCATCTCGCCTCAGCTTGGCAATCTGCTCAAGGACCTTGTACCAAACATCTAGTAGAGAGGATTTAAACAGAATAAACACATGTAAAAATCATGATCTAAGCATAAATCTGCATGAATAGAATCAATCAACACACCTTGAATATTTTAAAGCTTGAATCACTAATATCAGCAACCACTTACACTTTCATATTGTTAACTCTCGATGACCAAACACTCAAATCAATATTGTTAAAACGATAATGAAAGACACCCAAACAAGTTTAAAGGGGGCACATGAACTAGAGCATTTTTTTAAAGCTGATTAACAATGTCATGATGGGCAATTTGTCAATCAGTTGCAATGAAAGCATCTCGACGGAAGAATTTCATGAATTTGAATAATTACACAGTACCCGCTGCATGCTATAAGGATTAGAACCAACACTTGCTGTCGGGCGAAAGCTCGGTGGTCTAGTGGAGATGACGCCTGTCCGGTGATCAGGAGGTCGTGGGTTCGAATCCCGCTCGAGTATGTATGCCCATGATTTTTTATCATGGCTACTACTAAAACACTGATCAATTCAGGGCTTATTTACTTCGATGCAGGGCAATTTGTCAATCAGTTGCAATGTCATGATGGTTTCAAAGTATGTTAACTCACAAATGAGTCTGAGCTGTCTCAAGCTGCTGTGAATTAATGTAAGAATTTAGCTTTCCTATACAAACTGGTCACAATCAGAAATCAAAGTACCATAAAATTTTGCATAGAGTACAACAAAAGAATTCAGCACGCTTCAACAATATCCACCTACGAATCGAGAAGAAGCCCATCTGCAAAAGAACGCAAGTTTGACAGACAAGGAGTCTCTGTACGAATGAAATTATTTCGAACTCACTCCTGGGTGTGTCAGCCTTGTAGGTGACATCCTCGTGGCCCTGCTCGATGATACGGATGCTGAACTCTGGGCGCCCATTCTGGTCCTGGATGGTGCAGGAGTAGCTGCAGCGCTTGTTGGTGTAGCGCATACTCCAGTAGAGACGGATGCTCTCATATCCGACCTGGTGAGAGAAAATGTGGAGAATGAAGATAGAAGGGACAGCCTCCAAACTACACAACTACTGGGTGCAATTTTCAATGCTCCTCTCCGCAAGCCCTCCATACTTCTTAAAAATGGGGGGGAAATATGTGGCTAATATGCATCAAGTATGCATCAAACTTTAAATCAAATTCCATCCATTAATTGCAGGTACGCAGACGACCAAGTCCATCTTAATTAAAATCCATTTTATTGTCTCTGAGTAATTTCCATGTCCCTTAGCAGCCTTACCAGCATGACCAACTCAAAAAGTAGTTTGAATTTTCAGCTGTATCACTACAGATAAAAAAATCTCTAATGATTTTTGCTACACCCAGTTACTCCTCCCCCCCCCCCCCACAAAAAAAATAGAGAAAAGAAGAAAAAAAAATATTTGTAATACACACATATAAATGGATGATCTTCCTGAAATTGTCATGTTTTAATTACCATCATGCAACAGACCTACGAAGGAAAAGCTGATGATTCCTTTGGGTGCAAAATCATCTCTCTACAATAACTTGTCTCTGTGAAATATGAAACTGCTCAGCCACTGAAAGGGATCATGACTTGTGCAGGCAACTTACTGGGTAGATGGAAGTGAGAGAATGGAACAGATGCATCTGGTGAGGTAGTAGCTGGCCAAGAGACTGGAAGACAAGACTGCCGACGCGAAGGGTGAACTTTCGGTCGGTCATTGTCATGATGCTGAGCAGGAGAAAAAAAAAATGATACTAGTAAATCACACAAATATATACAGGGAGAGTGTATAGTCACATAGACCATTCCTCCACTGTTACATGTAAGATGCATGTTCAAATGCAGTAAAATTCCAATAAAATATTCTAGTGACTTCAAGCAGTAATGGACGATAAGAAGCTCATCTTTAAAATTTCTTCCATGGCAAGGACTGAATACATTCCATACAAATAAATGTAAAGCAAAAAATTAAAAATAACTAGAAATGTCGCTATGGCGACGGATATGCCTCCGCCATAATGCATGATTCTCCCAACAGGTGTATAGTACAACGTCTTCACAATGTGTGAAATAGTGAAATTTTGAGGAGTTGACCTTGACCTTTGACCCCCTGACTATTGACCCATGACCCCTAAATTCAATAGATAACTCCTGCCAGTCAGTACATGTGCATGTATCGAGTTCCATTAAGATACATTGAACCATTTGCGAGAAAAGGGAAATTGTAACATTTTCACCTGACCTTTTGACTTTTAGACCTTTGACCTTATGACATGAAACTCTCTCTGGAGAATCTCTACACAGTAGTGCATGTCTACACAAAGTTTCGAGAAAATACCTTTGGGCATTGCATAGATATGGGGGAAATAGCAACATTTTTAATATTTGACCTTGAACTTTTGATCTTTGACCTCTTGCCAATTTTACTAAAAAACTACTCAACTAATTGCCCCATCATACATCATCCTTGGACCAAGTTTGGTGAAAGTTGCTTCATCCAGTTTTGAGTTACCATGTAAACAGATAAATTTTAGGATTTGACCTTGATCTTTGACCTTTGACCGGTTTCACTCAAAAATTAATCAAGTAATTGCCCCATCATACATCATCCTCGGAGAAAGTTTGGTGAAATTTGCTTAATCGAGTCTTGAGTAATCACGTAAAGGGATACAATTTCATTTTGACCTTGACCTTTGACCTTTAGCCAATTTCACCCAAAATCTAATCAAGTAATTGCCCCATCATACTTAATACTTGGACCAAGTTTGGTAAATTTCCAGTCAATATTACTCAAGTTATCGCGTAAACGAATGCGGACGGACAACCCTAAAACATAATGCCTCCGGCACCACTTCGTGGCAGAGGCATAAAAATGGATAAGTATAGATTGTGATTTTAACAAACACACATATATGTTTGTTCTTCCAACAAAAAGTCGCACCCCTTGATTTTATGTGAGGACTCAAAAAGGGTGAAATGGGTCAACTAAGTCTCAAGTTTTTCATGTTTCTGGAAGATCTATTCTTCTACATTAATCCATAGTTAGCAACCATAAAATATATGGGAAAGTGTGTTTTCAGCAGCTTTCTGCATATTTTTTTGTAGCGTAGTGTGATCAGGTATGTCTTAGAGGCTGCTTTTCATTTCTTTAAAATCCTTTGCAAACTCTTCACTTTCAACTCTAGTAACTTTTCAAAGGAATATATGACTGCTTTGAAAGTTGGCGTTAATCATGGACAGAATGTGTTAATAGAGCATGGTCAATTTCAGCTTAATCTGATAATCCCTTCATTGTTGTTGCTCTGGTGGTTTACATCCTGTTTTTGTCCCATTCATCACACAGCTAGCATGGCTTAGTAAAGATTAAGCACTTGAATAGACCCTGTACTTTAGAGTCTCTTTTCTCAGTTCACTCTTTTCCAGAGTGTGTGCTTTCTTTCCAATATTTAGACATGTAAGGTGAGTCCATCTGAATTGAGTTATACATCATTTTAAAGCTTTAAGTCTACTCTTTCAGAATCTGAGCTGAACTAAAAGTCCATGTCTGGCGACTTTTTGTTGAATTTGTGATGCAGGGTCACATATATTCAGCTTGCAACTATAGAACACAGACCCTAATTAAGTATGTCACTTCAGTGTTCCATTGACTGCCTCTAATGCAACTTATCCATGGCTACTTTGGTTGGCCAAATGCGGCCAGCATTGCCATGCGCATTGCTTCCTTGTGGAATATTCCCAACAGGTGCATAAGACATACCTTGCTACTTGCTTGTGCTCATCCCTGTTGATGTAGACACGGCGGTAGACCACGTGAGAATGGAGTGTACTCTCAGTAGGCTTGGAGGGCGCATGCAGAGGACACATCATCGTCTGTCAGAGGAAAAGTTTGACAAAAAGGAAAATAACCACAATGAAAATGAAAGACCACTGATTACACAAATCCGGTTAAATTAGACCTGTGCATTTTCTGCATAGAAACAGCAACAGCATGGAGTTCTTCGCTTATAAACAGCACTGCAGTACTATGAGAGCTGACAAGACATATTTTGGTTTAAAAAAGGCATTATTTTGCCCTTTCTTGCAATACAGGAGTAGTAATACATTTGTGGAAAAATGCATTTTTGCCAAAAAAAAAAAAAGGGAAAGTACAAAATACTAACAATACTGCAAGAAAATAATAGTTGAAATATCTGTGACAGTGCAGCATGACAATTCACATGTTAACCTTGCCATGCTGAAAAACAGAAAGAAATAAAAGTGTCTTAAGTCATAGTATCCCTTATCATGGCACAAAGGATGCATGATCCTTGCAACTTGTGCAGCAATTAAAATGTCAAAATTTGGTGGCCCATCCCTTCACTATCAGCATGTAACAAAAAGAAAGCAGATGAAACACAGTGTCACTGCCTAATATACCATCACATATATTTGTACTTATCACATGTTACTGACACCATTAGCATGTAGATGTCTTGTGTGACCACAGAAACAATGTGTACCAGTACCGAATACCAAGGTTCTGACTACATCAATGTACACCAGCAGGTATGCTGCCACATGGTCATCCACCTACTGCCATATAACAACCCGTCATGCATGCATAACAGAATATCAAAATCCTTTGTTGTATATCTATTTGTTGAGACACTTGATAATGTAAGCAATTTGATCAAAAGTGGCGATACACATTTTCATTTAGATACTCCAAGCAACATTTAAGTGCAAGGGAAATGGTGACAACACTTGCAAATGCACGAGTTGAAGGATTTGAAAACACACTCACCTTGTCCTTGAAGAACATGCAGTGGTCCTGGATGGCACAGTTGAAGTGGTAGACGTTGCAACAGCGCTGCTTGTGGCAAGAGATGGTGGCGCCGAGCTTGCTGCAGTAGCAGCAGTGGCAGGTCTGGCCGCGCTTGAGGGCTATCTCTACGTTCATGAGGGATCCATTCAGGGTCTCGTAGACCTCATCTGACCACAGGGCGCAGTTCAGGTGCACCCAGGAGTCTACATTAAGGTTCAGCAATCTGGCATAAAGAACAATTAAAATATGGTGAAATCGACCTTTTTGACAACATATTATTGGGTCAGCTTTGGAAACACTGAATGCACGAACAGGTGCTAATAGTCGATTATTGTGTTCTTCCAGGAGCATACTGGATATGTTTATGTTTGAGTCGGGACACAAAGATATCTCACATGATGACCTTAAAAGTGACACTTGATTATATGGAAAGATGTTCTATACCTGGCTGGTCCATTGGTTTCTCCATCTCCAAGCTCACTGCACAACACGCAGGCTCTGGCATCTCGCAGCGAGCTACCTGGTCTCAAGGACGTGCCAAGTTTCTTGATCAGCTGTGTGAGTCAAGAGAGAAATGATAGCCATTCAGAAGGGGGTAACATAACAGAGGGCAGTGTGAGGTATACGGCTGTTTCCAATTGTTGAACACTTCACTTCATTTCAATAAACAATTGGCACCAACGTACAGCAAATGCATTATTACAACATTGGTCATGACTAATCGCAACCATTTTGTGACCACAACAGCACATGTACAAGACAGTGTAAGTTTTGCAGTGGGCACAAATGGACAAATAAGTTGCCATGAAATTGAAAAGATAATTACTTTGCGGGATGCTTTGTCTCATTCATCATACTCGGTGTCTTGGGGGAAAAAAAAATTATTTCACATGGAGTGAATTACATAAAGCATATGCCACATTCATTTTATACGTATAATAATTTACAACTGGGACAATTTTGTGAGTGGCTATTTTAGGAAATTTGACCAAAGTGAGTGAGAGATGCACATCCCATTTCAAGAGGCAATATTTTATGGAGTAAGTAATTTTGCAAATTTCAGTGGGCTTGCAAAAATTTACAAATAAACAAAAACACTGCGAATTATGCTGTGCAAAGAAGAAGGGGGAAAAAAATTTAAATTCTTATAGCAGGTGCTTAGAGCACTCAAAGACGGAAGACATTATCTCTATTACTAGTGGGTGTTCATATTTTTGTAAAAGTCAGCTTGGCAAACACCTGTCGGAAATCACGTCTGTTAAACCATCCCTTCAATTTTTTCTAATGCTATTTTTTAAGCCACGGTGGTCTCACAAACCTGGTCTATGTCTTGGTCACTTGGTGGACGGTATTTCTTGGCTTGAGAGAAAGATCCGTGCCAGCGTCTCCATCTGATGTTCTTCCACTTCTTCACAAGAGGCTGCAATAAATTGGAGGAAACATAATAAGTCAACATCTCATCACCACTGTTCATCATGAGTTGCACATTTGTGTAACATGCATTTTGTCTCTACTTCCCGCCATTACAGCTAATCATTAAATGCCAAATCTGGCCAAGGTCAGTGGTTGCAAAAATAATGGTATCGGCACTCTTAACCACATTTGCCTATTCCCCAAGTCTTCCAGAGGGCACTGGCATTATAATCACCCAGAACCCATTTGTACAACTGGGTGAGACGTGACAGTACAACACCATGTCCGGAGGCACTTACGACAAGCAGGATTTGAACTCAAAGTCTCTGGTTGAAAAGTCCAGGACATCCTCCACTTTGCAAGTTAAACTATGCAACTGACTTCTTAGATTTTCATGAAATTGACTTGAAACAATTAATCAACCATACTTCTGTGGCAACTAAAGGAAAAAAACTGAGAAAGAAACTTTGGCGCTGAACAATTTTGAAATCGTATATATTATCAACGATTATCAGTAGCACGCTAGCTGCCACCGATACACAAGGAGGACCTCTGACGATTACTACAAAGTACATCATCCTTACCACCTCATCTCCCAAGGCAGCCCTCCTCCTCGTTGCTGTCTTGAGTGTCATCTTTAGCTCCTCCCTTCCACCCTCCGCTTTGCCCTCGTCGGTCTCTTTGCATACCTCGGGCTTCTTCACAATCTCCACTATCTCCTTGCTCTCCCTGGCAGGAGACACCTCCTCGTTCGATGCCGGCGTGGCCACATTCACCTCCGAGGACGCATTGGCAGGCTGGGCGGCAATCGGAGACGATATGGCGGGCTGCGCTGGTTGGGAGCGGGGAGAGATGGGGTTGGACTTGGACTGGGGTGGGGTCTTGGGAATCGGGTTCGGCGATGTCGGGAGGGAGCTGCTGAACTTGGGCGAGGTGACAGTGAGCTGGCTGACAGCTGGATCCGAGCTGCGATGGTTGACCACCCGACCTGCCTGGGCCTCCGTACGGGCCACCTGGGCCCGCTGAGAAATGGTGTACTGCAGGTAGCAGGCACTGCTGCAGAAGACCATGTTCTGGTCACTTGAACTGGTGGACTTGCGAACACCTTCCCCAACAACCAGGACATCACAGTGTCTACAGAAGTGAAGCTTGGGATCATCCAAGGCGCCACTCCCAGACGAGGACTTCAAAGTAGCCTTTGCTGGGACCACAGGAGTGGCTGAGGCTGTCGTTTTGGCAAATTTCTCTGGAGATATCTTCACAGCGACTTCTACAGCAGCAAAGAAAATAGTTTTGGATGTAAAACAGTAAAGATACATGGAAATGATTAACGCAATATGCTTCTAGAAACTTAAATTCCAGACAAATCCTACCGAAGAGTTATGCATCAGTATGGTAAGTTATCCATTCGGAAACTTTGAATTTCAGCAAAGTGCTTTTTGCCCATTGACTGTTCCCTACATCAATGCCATAATAAATAGTTATGTCTCCCATGTACTACAATAACGTGAGAACAGAGAAAACAAAGATCATCCACACAAAGAATTCATATTTCTTGTGCACTGTCTCCATGTGACATGATTAAATAATGGCGCGAGTGGTCAGTTTCACCTGACAGATTCAAAGAGCTGTATGGACACATTGTTTGAACGTAGATTTCTGACAGAGAGAAAAGAAACAAACAGAAAGACAGCAAAAACTCACCAGCAGGGGTGGTAGGACTCGGCGTCCACTTTCCATGCCTCTCCTTCTGTCCGGCCTCGTTGACCACTTCAAAATTGACCGGCTCCTTGATGCCGAGCAGCTTGGAGAAGGCGGAGAGGACGCCCTGGACGTTGTGTGTCACCTCCGGCATGAGGGACAGGGTCACAGATGTCATGGCACTGCTGTTTCCGAGTGTCAGCGGACCTTCAGCTATTCCAATGAAATTATTGAACTTGAGGTCAGTTTTTAAGATGTACAACACCCTTTTGTGTTATTCAACTAGTCTAAAGCTTGGCCTGACACTCTGCATAGAATATTTCTTACTCAAGTCTTGCTGATACCTGTGCAACTTCTTGCACAAGGAAACTGCAAGTATATCAACTCACAGCAATTACTATGATCTTGACTTTCTTGACCTAAATTTCTGTTCAGGCCTGTGATATCAATTTGCCATTCTTCATTACTGTGTGTTATTGAAACTGTTGGAAACTATTGAAATACTCAGCTTTTGGTATTTTTGCTCTTTCAATCAAGTATCAGTGTTCATAAGCAGATGCATGTATATGTGCCCAGATTAGGGTTAAGGAATTAAAGGAGTTTGGGTTGCCTACAATGAGTTCTCACTTGTCGAAAAACACTCACAATTAAAACAATCTGTTAGGTCTGCGACCAGTAATGAGGGGTCGCATGGCTTTGGGTCGACATACCTTTCCTGGGCGTTGGCTTGATGATGGCGATGGTGGGTGAGCCTGATCTCCTCTGGTCGGCCAGGACCTGCTCCACGTCCTGGGTGAACATGCGCAGCCCCTTCATCTTGCTCGGCTCCTGGGCCTCCCCCTCCTCGCACTCAGGAGATGATGAGATAATGACATCTCCTCCTTTACCAACACAATCACACACAGCATTATGTCACTTAAAGAGTCAAAAGATGGCCTGCACTTCTCTCAAACAAAAGTATTCTTTGAGTCGTAAACACGTTTCTCAGTGATGACATGAATACACATATAAATGTACACTCTCCTAACTTCACCTTCCACCCCCTTCCACCCCCCTTCCAGACACTACACAGTATGCAGTCCATGCATAATCTTTCAGTGACATACAGGCACAACATGCCTTTCATCTATACAAATACCATATCATCTGACAAATTTCAGCATGCAGAGAAGTTAGTCTTGATTTCACGACAGACACTAAGCATCTAAAACTTGACAGGGAGGCACACAGGGAGATTTTCAAAACGAAGGACGCACATATAAAATGATATTATATTAACATGATACTGAAAGAGTCAACTGGCAAAGTCCATACAGTTGACAAAAAGGTACAAAGAAACAGTACTTTGGTAACAGGTTATGAAACAGTAGCACACTTGAAAGAGTAGGCGACAACAGAGACAATGTATTCATGTGCTTCCTTCTTGGATCAGAATCCCACGGCGAAGAAAGTTCTAAATTAATTTTGCAGATGCAAAACTTTTAAATTTGCTGCAGAAGTGATTTTAGAATCATGGTGTATAAACAGTTGTTTGTTTGTTTTTTTCTTAATTTTCCCTGGTACTTCGCTGGTATTAAAGTGACGTAGTCCTCACAAATTTTAAAAAAATATGTTGTTGGTACCTCCAATGAACTACTTTCACCAAAAACAAACTTTCAAATCACCAAATAAGCTCGTAAATTTTTGTTGAAAAAGAGTGAATCTGCATGGTGAATATGATAATGAGCAAGTCTTGGCGGAGAGTCAGACGTCACCGAGGCACAACTCTTCCCAGCCTTGTTCTGCTTGTTATCTGTATGCTCCCTAGTTACCCAGATGCATGAAGAAGTCGATGGCTACTAGTATTTGACATTGTTTTTACATACTGTGCAAGTGCGTGTGTGTGTGTGTGTGTGTGTGTGTATGTATTGTGTATTGTATATTCGCACAGTACACGTGTGGACGGTACTACTAGTTCTACGGTAGATACCCCGTGGCCCTTCGCACTTTTCCAGTCTGTCACAGCGCAGCTGCAGCCCTGTCGCCGCGCATGCAGTTAAGCTAGCTGTTTATGTTCTACTACGTACAGATTGTAGGTAGAAACGGTTCTACACATTTATTTACTAGTGTAGTACGCTAGAGGGGCGACCGCATTCAGCGTTGTCTGGTCGGGCTATCTTACATCATGCCGATGTGTCAAGCAGTAGTTTTGCTCGAATCGTGCAGAAAATTGCCCAGGAAAATCGTTTTTTCCATCCCAGACCCACATAAGTATCGTGAAAGGTGAGCTGTATGGCTGAGAAATCTCGGTACAACGAAGCTGAACATAAAAAACTTGGGCATACAAGAATTCTCAATATCGTGTTGTGACCTACCTGTGCGTGGACCATTTGAGAAGCAACGTTTTTACATGGACAGGCAGGCTGTGGCCCTCGGTTATAAACCAAGAAAACTCCTGAAGCCAGATGCAATCCCGACCATATTTGCTCTCATGAGTTATAAAACAGAAACATCTCGAACATCGACTTCGAAGAGAACCGAGGAAAGGAAGCGTAGAGAGGTAAGGAGAGTGGCTAGCTATGTTTCATTTACGGTGGGGCTGCAGCTGGGGTTGGACTGCAGTAAAGTGCCACTGAGCTAGCTGCTGCCAGTGCCAACTGGACATGCACGGCAAAGTGGAGCGAAATCATATCTCTGCGGCTCCCTGTGTTTACCCTGCCCGGCAGACGTCATATTTTTTCGAGGAAAGACGATATCTGAGTACTTACAGAAATATCGAGATACAAACAATATTTTCTTTGAAGAATTCGACTCTCTAATGCACAGGTTATCTTCGGTTTGAACGCCAAACTCAGCTGGACGGAGTACTGTGTACATTAGTATACCGGTAAGAATTCGCGCGCGAGAGTGGTTTGTACGCAAAGTAGTATGCAACAAGGACGGAAGCTAGAAAAGGGACGTGCCTATTTGATGTCAAGTACATGGTATATTTGATTTTAAAATATATATAAATTTATGTTTACAATATTAATTTTTCATGAATTATAAATTGTATATATAACTAAGCTTGAAATATTTTGTTTAAAATAATAAAATCACATACTTTCACATTTTATGATAAAATTACAAGTAAAACAACTGATCATTTGAACACTTAAATTGGATTTTCGAGGCACGGCTGTCATCTTGGTGAGTAGGGCATGAATGACGTAGCATCTTTTTGCAGGCTCCTTACACGATCGTTTGCAGGAATTATTTTTCAAAAATCGCATACGGAGACAGTTTTTAATTTCCAAGCGTATAAACTGGTGAAAGGTTATATTTTTCACTCTTCTTAATTATCAGTACAGTGAAAATCTCAGGACTGTCTCCCTTTAAGAGCCACTAACTTTGGCTGAAACTTAGAATCAAATACGTATCTGTCCCTCCCCAAACATGACATTGCACTTCATGCCATTCATTAATGTGGGGATGTAATACCTTCCTTGTATATATGTTCTACTACAGTTGGCAGCTCTTGGGAACTCACACACTCCAATACACTCAATTCCTACCTCAGAAAAGTTGGGGTAACAACCCTCTTATACCCCTTTCACACTAGTCACCCTGGGAATCACCCAGGAGATTCAACGGGGAATCAAATGTGAAAGGCTGTGCGTTGGCTCAGTCGGTAGCGCGTCTGCCTCACGATCACACGTCCCGGGTTCAAACCCGAGTCTGGATTTAGCAATGTTGTGTGTAAGCATACCGTCCCTTCTAACAAGAGGCAAAACACTCTGTCCCTCGGATAGGACATAAAATGGAGGTCCCGTGTATGAGAGAGTCACAACTCATGCACGTAAAAGATCCCGCTTCATTCATCTATCGCAAAGAGCAGGGTGTTTAACCCGGTGAAGTGGTCCCACCTCACATCCAACTGGACCCCATGGAAGACCAGCTCAACGTAGCTGAATATGGGCTATCCAGCCATCTTCTCAGATGGAAATGAACAAACACCTGCAAAGTTTCTTTCAAACCAGCGAATGTGCTCCCAGACTAAAATTTCTCTCATTCACTCTTGTGCAGAGGACGCACACATTACAGCACTTGGCAAAATGGCCCGCAACACATTTAATCTGGGGGTTTACCTGCGACGCCTTTCACACTACAGCATCCATACCTGCCAACATTTCAAGATGAAATATCTTACTATTGGATTGCAAAAATCTTATTTTATGTGCAAACTGAAGTTAAAAAACTTACTTTCGGTCAAATCTTCAGAAAATACACATGAAAGGTATATCTAAATATTTTTTTTTTAATCTGATTTCTCTGACAGAAAATCTGATTTTGCTATTTTTAACGTAAAAAATCTTACTGAATCTGATAAAATCTTACTAGTTGGCAAGTATGCCATCATCCACAAGTTCCCGGGGATGGTTGGGAATTTACAAGAGACGGTTCTAAAGTAACATTTCTGAAATGTCAACCGGCATTTTACCCATGAATTCAACCGTGAGACCATTCATACTATGAGCTCTCCCTGGTGAAATTTGCTCAGCGTAAAAAAGGTATACAACACAGAGCGATAGAGTTACCTTCACTCAGACCCTTTTGTGTTCACAATATAAGGTGTGATTCCACACCACACTCCTGTTGGATTTTTATGACTAGAATGTCAAAAGAATGGTAGAGGTGTCAAAAACATTAGGTTTAAATTGAGAAGGCCACATTTCAAAATTTCACACATTTTCAGGAAATTGTGATTTTAGGAGCAACACTGAGTGCAAAACTGGAGAAAGTGATTATGGTTACATTCAAACTCACTACTAGTACTTGGTGAAAACATATGAAACCAATTTTGATGAACTGTATACCATTCTGTTGTCTGACCATACTCTACTCATTAAAGTGAACTGTGGTAGTTGTGAGACCTCTTTTTCTTCTGCAGAACAGGATTAGAAAAATAACTGCACATCTGAACTTCAGTGTGAACATGAAAGCTTTAGTCCATGATTTATATCAGCACTGTATTACAACCATTATAGCCACCAGGTGAACTATGATATAGCAGCATATAGATAAGTGCCAGAACTAACGGGATTTGCACAGAATAGCGTGCAAGTCTTATTTTGTTTTCTCTCTCTCTCTTCCTCTGTCTGTCACTAGATGAATAGATATTCTTTATCCATCAAAATTGGTCAGGTAAAATAGAAATATGGGTTCCAAATGTTATACTTCTTAGCGCAGAACAAGAAAGTGGGTAACTTTTTTTCAAGTTAACGACAGAGAGGGAGACAGCAATGAAGTGTTACTGACAAAAAAAAGAAAAAGAAAAAGAAAGAAGAGAGAGGCGCCAGAGCAGGTTTCTTTCACCAGAAACACAGCTTCGGAGCTTTCGAATAATAGCATTACAATGATTGCCATGATTATTTTGTCATGCCCATGCATGGCTAGCACTGAATTTTGCATGCACTTATACTGTATCTGTAGCAAATACAACACCGTAACTCAAACACTAAACAAGTACAGCATTGAGATTACAATGCCAAGCACTTCTCCTGTACTGACCTACAGAACTTTTCTGCAAAAACAGATTGCAGTTCCATACAGAGATATTCTAACAACCATGGTTTACTTAATGTCATATTAAAAACACTTGCAGTAGGCACAAGAGAATGGATGTACTCACTCATGAGAATGACATGATGGGTCAGTATGAACAGCACAGCAGCATAACAACTAAAAGTCAGGCCATATTACACAATAAGCAAGACATGCATGCATGTGAATAGCGGGAGGCAATGCTCAAATGACTGCAGAGCAAGATGTTAGCACACATACACATATATACATTATACATAGTGAATGTCTCTGCCAGGAATGCATCCTCGAATGCAACCATCCAGATTTGAAACCAGCACTCTAGAACGACAGGAATCAAAGAGCCAGACCATGGGAGAGACAGAGAGGTTGACACTCCATGCCATGCTGTGCGAGTCACATCCACAGAACACTCATGACAACCAACTTAACATCTAGGAGTCATGCAAACATCAAGCACTGGAATGGTACATCTGAATGGTAAATACATGATCATCAGCTGCAAAGCAAACCCCTTGGCTCAGACATCCACCTGACCACAGTGACAAAAAGTACACAAACCACCACATATTTAGGGAGTGGAAATAGGACACAACCATGTAACATAATAGTTCTGATGTTGACAAAGCTCACGAGGTTGCGTTAGACTGGAGGTTAGGGCAAAGACAATGACGAAATAGCCCTTTTCCACAGAAGTGAGTAGCTTGCACAAACTTGGCACAACAAATGGGGAGGTAATAAATGGCAGCTGCAGATATATGGGGATATATAAATGTAAACAGAGACACAGCGCAACACCAAACAGGACAGCTGAAAACTCAAACCTTTTTTTGTGTGCGTGTCACTGCTTTCTGCTTTTTTTTGCCGCTTTTCTGCTCTGAAAGCACAATTTTGCACAAGTGGACTGCAGCCTCACCTTGCAAGTTAGTGGAGGGCGGCGGGGTGGGCAGGCCAGCCAAGAGGTGTCCCCCTGCCCCACTGTACGCATGGTTCATGGTGCGTGTGATTGTGCGCTGGTGTGCCTGCATCTCTCGCATGACCTCATCACCTGTCAGGACAGTGACCTCTGAACTTTGAACTGTGGTGGTGATGGTGGTGGTGGTGGTGGCTGAGGAAAGGGGGGCAAGAGGATGCATGCACCACTCAAGAGCACATCACATTTTGTCAACTGCTTTTTGGTTTGTTTCTGAAGCTACACGCAAAAAAAAAAAAAAAAAAAAAAGACACACAAAAAAGTGCACACAGTCACAGTTTCTTTTTCCTTCTTTTTTTTTTTCCAGCTTGAGGCACATCGAAACACTGACAATATCATTACCTTCCCCACCTCAAGAAGAGGTAAATAACTGTCAACATCTGTGATAAAAACACCTGATCACGCAATGCTGACACCAAACCGTTCTTTCTGTAGGATTTTACATATACGCTGGTTCCCTTCTCCAGTGGCATCCACCAGTCATAACTTTTAAATGAGCTGATACAAACTGATTCTTATAAAGCTCCTACTGCCTTCTTGTCAAGTTTTGCTTTGTTCCTCTCAACGGATTGATAATTTTGATAATGGCAAATATTATCACTCACATGATCCAAATTCTAGCCAACTGTAATGCCACTCACTTCATGAATGGCCATAAATGATCATAACATTCATAGCTTGATATGTGTCCTTCTAACAAACATTCATTCCTTTTCATCTTTCTCCCTTCCTTTTGTCTCTGCATACCTTGGCTCTAGATCTCTGAAATTTGCATATATCTTTTATTATCCAATCAATTCCCTTTTTACCCCGGCATATATCGTTATTCCCCTTTCAATATTTCAGAGCTCTGTCATTCACATACTAGCAGCTTTTTGACCTACAAGAGCACACTAATTCTGACAATAATTTTGGACCTAACAATATCCCATAAGACTACCCTCCCCCCTCCAACCCCCCCCCCCCCCCGAAAAAAAAGTAAAAGCTTCCTTATTTTTCTTTCCCCTATAATTCTGTATCTGCAACCGGCATGTTGCAGCCCAGCATATAGGTCATCTTGTGACATCCTATCCTAGATCGCAAAGCTAAAGCACATCTGCAAGAACTCATTACGCACACACAAAATCTGTAATTTTTTTTTTCTTTTCATCTAAAGCACAATGGCTAGTAACACATAATAGGTGTAACAACAAATGTTCCAGCCTTTACAGTGTGGCTACTCCGACAGCAAGCATGGACTGGGATATAGCAAGAAACGGGGCTCGGGGGGAAGGTGGCAACATTCAGTGTGTAAAGCATGCTGAAAACATCAAATTCACTGTTCCATCTCCCTTCTGCTGCACATGTTTAAATGCACACTTCTAGAATCTCCCATTCATCATCATCATCCTGTGATCCCCACACAATGTACACAGCTTTTTCTACCCCTCCCCACACAGATAAAAGCTTGTGCTAATGTAGCCTTTTGACAAGGCCTCGTGGTTAAAGATTGAGACTAACTCGCCACACCGAGAACTGCGAGAAACGGGTGAACGTGAGACCGAGTGGCGCAGCCACGAGGCCTTTTGAAACCTGGGTTTTTTTCCCTACCACCTCCCGACGAAGGCGAATATGAATTATTCATATATTCATGAGTCAGAGCACAGCTGGTATGCTACCGGGACGTGTCAACACTGCACTGGCAATGCAGGCAGCTACGGATGAGCGAGCCGCCGAAATGCATACTTATGCGTATTCATTAGA
Organism: Diadema setosum; assembly: GCF_964275005.1. Classification (NCBI taxonomy): domain Eukaryota; kingdom Metazoa; phylum Echinodermata; class Echinoidea; order Diadematoida; family Diadematidae; genus Diadema; species Diadema setosum. The sequence continues at coordinate 22,993,541 of NC_092698.1, read as the reverse complement.
TGCGACGACGTGGTGAGCAATGCAGTCGCTGATTCATGTCAGGTTTCAAAAGGCCTCGCGGCTGTGCCGCTCGGTCTCACGTTCACCCGTTCTCTCGCAGATAGTCTCTTTCACAGCCACGAGGCCATGCCAAAAGGTAGTGCTAATGGGAAGCAGTGCTTTTCAGTGGCAGATTGCGGCAAAGAATAACCACTTCATAATCTACCTTGAGGCATGTAATTTTAAACTGCAAACATGCAGTGCAGAATAAGAACTTGGTGGAAGTGAATATCACACTGATTTCCATTTAGTAGACTTTCTTGCCTGTAAACTTGGGAAAACATGGAATTTTAGGTAGTGTTTTACTAAATCAGTGTCATTGACATCTTCCACAAAGCCGTTCAACAAGCTGACACGGAACAAGGTGCATCACGGTTGCATTTTTCCATTTTCACAATTAGGCCAATACATCAAAAATCAACTGATCCAGTGGGGGAAAAAATGAATAATTAAATAAATGAATAAACAAAAATAGGTCTATATGACCTATATTGCCATGAAAGCCTGTGCAATCAGAAAGATGCACTTTGTTCATGCAAAACACACATCAATGCGACCTTAAGTTCCAATAACTCCAGTCAACATTTAATATAAACTTTTAGGGGGAGGGGTGTAGTTAAAACACCTGTTTCCTATCTTGTTTAAAGTAAAATACGCTCTAAAACTCCCACATTGCGCTGTCAAATAAATTCTTCCTGGCTTAACCTGCCCTTTTCATCTGCTCCTTGGCAAATGTAACACATACAGAAAATATTACCTTATGATAGCATTGTGGTAACCATTGCAGAATGCACGGTGCAACAAAGGCAGCTCTGATAAACAACTTTGAGAGTTAGTAAATTTAGCTAACAACAACTCTGTAAGTTCTATGATCATGTTCAATTGAAATCTCCCTCAATCTATCTGTTATAACGCAATGTTCAAAAGTTGTTACCACACAATCAGTAATATTGTCCAATGAAACACTCCTGAGAAATATAGAAAGCTGCCAACCATTATGTTGTCACACCCAAATGGCTTTGAAGTGTATGTTGATTTTGCATTTTTGATTTGTGTTGACTCCATATATCCTTGAAATCAGTACTGCAGACATTGCAGATGGAAACTCCTTCTTGAAATTGCAGAAAAGGCTACGGTTTACTGCTAAGTCAAATTTGGGTCTACCTTGCCACTTGAGACTGGTGATCAAAGCTTGTTGAGATTAACAAGTATCAGCGAATATGTGGGTGAAGTGCTGTGAATATGTTATAGGTCAACCATAATGCAAATATCCTGGGCATAAACTGATAGTGCCACATTGCAATTAAGAATGATGCAGTGCAGTAGTTGCTACTTTTAAGGGAAGAATTTTTTTTTTTTTACTCACCTTGTCCTTTGCGACTGACTTCCGTCAAAGCAGTGGGTCCATTCACAACACCGAGCGGAAGCTTGACTTTGCTGTCTGGTGAACCTTTGCTGAGGTGGTCGTAGAAGTCCGGCACCCCATCAAGGATGGCATGTCCAAATGCGCCACGTAGACGGGTGGAGCCGTTGGCAGTGCCACTTCCAAAGAGAGGGCACAAAGAAAAGTTGATGCCAACTTCTGGCTCTGACAGTTGCAATACCGGCATCTGCTTTAGGGCTGACATCAACTCCTCGACTGAAGAATAGCGACCCTCTTTGTTCTTCTTGGACTTTTTCTCCTTGTGTTTCTTCTTTTCCTTGTGCTTGTGCTTCACTGGCAGTGGAGACGTGGGAGGTGGCCCAGGTGTAGGTGCCTTTTCTTTGGCAACAGACAGAGAGTAATCTATCTTTCCCTGCCTGTGGATCTCCAGCAGCATCTGGTGGTCATTTTCTGCAGGTTTCCCATCTTTTTTAACGTAGGGCAGCTGCTCAATGATTTCAAGCTGCTTCTGCTGTTCCGATGTTAACTTAATGGGGCCGTCCTCATCATGCACTTCAGATAATATCTCATCACGTGGTTGCCCTAGAACAGAATCCACATTTCCTGTCCCTGCACTGGGCTTTTCCAGGTCTGCCTGACCTGGAACCGATGCCTTGCCAATCATGCTTTTCAGCCCAGCAGCACAAATTGAGGGACCCTGTAGAAGCTGCTTCAGCAGTTGATTCTGGCTGCTCTTCGATAAGCCATCTTTGGCTTCCTTTGCATTGATATCTCCTATCATAAGCATAGCTTGGCTCTGCTGGAGCTTGGTGAGATCAACGTTGGCTGTGGGATCATTCGCCATGATGGACTGCAATGCCTGGTGAGTGGCGCTTCCTGGGGCAGTGTGCTGCAGTATGTTTTTGACACTTAGCATCATGCTACTCTTTTCCTGTGTATGTCCAACTGCTGCCAACACTGCATTTTCATCAAATGTAGGAAGGGAAGTGGGGGGAAGTGGAGTGGGCGGGGCACTGAAGGAATCACTAGGTTTCTTTTTGACTCGCTTCTTCTTCGATTTTGTCACCTTTGTTTGCATTCCTGGATAACTTGGGGGCATGGGAAAGCCATCAGTTGTTGGTGTTGTGCTTTGCCCAGGTATCAAACCCTGTTGAGCTGAATCTCTAGTAAACTGAGACTGAACTGGTGACTGCACTGGAGGTGTCATCTGATGCTGCGGTGATGGGAAAGGAGGTCGAATGCTCATGGGGCCGCCATGTACTTGCGGGCCATGGCCAGGGGACATTCCTGGATTCTGTTGCTGACCAAATGGGACAACTGCACCATGTTGTTGTGGTACAGGAAGTCTGGCTTGATTTACAATTGGTCCTGCATTCATCTGCTGTTGCTCCAATCTTTGCATTGCTCGAACATGTTCAAGCTCTTGTGCAAGCTGTATTCTCTGTCTTTCTTGCTGCTCTCTAAGCCTTTCCATCCGTTCCCTTTGCTGGAATGTTTCACTAAATGGGTTATTGTCATGTCCAATATTGATTTGCATTCGCTTGTCTGTGCTGGACTGCAGAGGCATGCCCTTTCCTGCTGCTGGAGAATTGAGGGGGGACTGGATTGCTGTTCCACTCTGACTCCCAGCATACTTCATTCCAACCTGAGTATTGGGCTGATGTGGTGCAGACTGATTGGATGCTGAAATAGGTGACTGCTGACCAGGGTGGATCATCATGGGAGACGGAGGTGGCATCATTGGTGATGGATGGCTGCTGTTTGATGCAGGCATTTGTCCTTGCGGTACCATTGGAGACTGCTGATCCGATAAAATCATTGGGGACTGCTGACCAGGCTGCACCAAGGGGGACTGACCACCAGGTGGTCCCATGGGTGACTGTGAACCAGGGGGAACCATAGGAGATGCAACTCCTGGGGTAACAACCGGTGACTGATGAGAAGTGGATCCAACTGGTGACCGCTCACTATTTTGCATTGGTGACTGTTGCTGAGTCATAGGAGACTGTTGTTGGCCTGATGAGACTGCAGGTGACTGATGGCCGCCATGAAGAATTGGAGATTGAGGAACCATGGGTGACTGAACGGCCATTGGTGACTGCTGTTGAGGAGAAGGGCCAACACTACCTGGGTGCACTGGGTGTGACATGGGTGACTGCTGGGATGGTTGTATGGGCTGTTGTTGTGGCTGATTTCCTCCACGTACCATGCTCATCTGCTGACTTCCACCTGGCAGCATGCCACTCTGATTGGTACCAGGCAAACTAGGAGTCTGTGGACTATTCATGGGGATCATTGGGGTCGGAGGTTTGCTACCAGGCATCAGCGGTGTCTGTGGGTTGCTACCTGGTAGATGAGGGGATGGCTGGCTATTAGTCATCATTGGTGATGACTGAGGCATGTGTCCATTTCCTTGAATCATGTGCATGTGTTGGTTAACAGGAGACTGCTCTGCTGAGTTTGGAACCATTGGACTCCCATGTCCTGGCATGACCACCATCCCTTGATTGACACCCGGCATCATCTGCTGACCATGCATCATTGGCGACTGTTGACCTGACCTCACAGGGAATGGAGCTCTCTCACCTGTTATTGGTGACCTCATTGGATGTGGGATAGGTGGGGTCATCTGACGCATCATCTGTCCTGGAGGGGCACCACCCTGCATCATGCCAGCATGTGGTCCTTGCATTAAGGAAGGGGATGGGGACGGTATAGACATTCCCTGATTGATCAATACATCTGGTGGTACATTTGGTGAGGTTCCACCAGGTGGAACGAGAGTTGGCTGTTGACCTGCCATCATGGGGTTATGCATGCCAGGGTTTTGCCCCTGGCCCTGCATCATAAGACCCTGCGGAGACATCATGCCTGGCATCACAGCATTGTGATGACCAAGTGGTGAATGGTTTGGTGCCATCTTTTGTTGTTGCTTCATGCGGAATTCTTGCAATAGAATTGCATGCTGTCTCTGCTGTTTGCGAACATTCTCCAGACACTTTTGCTGCTTTGAATGCCTTCCCTGCACTGCCTCGAGTTCAAGTCTGTCACTTTCTGGAAATTGCTTGTTATTTTTCTTACAGGATCGTTGTCTTGATGTCAAGGCCTTCTTCTTTTTCCTTTCCTTGCCCACCTCATTTTCAAAGAATTTCAATTTGAATTGCAGCTTCCTGTCCTTATTAAATATCCATTCCTCATACTCTGAGCTATTAGTGTCCTCTGGTGCTTTGTCCTCTGTGTTGTCATATGGGTCAATGTTCAACATTGCTTGAGACATCCCATCCATAGCCATATTGAAAAACGGAGATGGCATACGCTGCATATTCGGGGATATGAACCTCCCTGGGAATCTGAAGTTATGAGACTGAGGTTGGCCTGGCATACGGTTTATCATAGGCATTCCCATTCTAGATCCTGGACCAGGCAATCTGGGCATGCCATGCATTGGCATTTGATCTCCAGGATGACTTCCTGCCATATGCATCCCAGACCCCGGCATAGGAGGCCTTCCTCCAATGCCTGGATTCTGCACCACCATTGGTCCTCTAGGTCTCATGCCAAAGTGATTCTGAGGCACTGAGGACATTGGAGATATGGGGCCTGGGCTGGGGTGTGCTTGAATACCATCATGAGCATTGAATCTGGGGCCTTGTGGGAACACTTGCATCTGGGGATGGCTGGGGGAGAATGGTCCCATTTCTTGACCATGGGCATTCATATTTGGCATTCCCTGGGCTCCTTGAGGTGTCTGAGGAGCCTGCTTGAAAAGATCAGCGTTATTGCTCCTCAGTGGATCCTTGAGGAGGTCTACACCATGGAAATCTCCTGCCTGTGGAGTCCGGGGAGGTCTCATTCCTGGTGAGGCAGGAGGGATCCCCTGCACCACTGGCTGCTGCTGCTGCTGCTGCTCAGCTATCTGACGTTGCATCTGTACCTGATACTGACGATTCATTGCCAGGAGAAGCTGTGCATGAGGACCAGGTGGCTTAATGGTAAAGTCTTCAGCGTCTGAATAGGGGAAGACATGAACACAAAGAGAGAGAAAAAAATCTATGAACCACATGTATTTTACCTTTGTTTAGTATACTGCCATTTCCTTAAACAAAAAAAAAAAGCTTTTGTATCCATTACACACACACACAAACATAAAAATTAACACAATTAGTGCCAGTAGCTAAGAAGCATACAGACACTAAGAAGAGAATATTTAGAATCAGCGAATTCACTATGACCACAAATAAAAGCTTCATGAAAGTGTAAACATTTTTATGTGTACTAGCTAGTCGTCCTGTCTGAAAAACTGTCATATTTGAAGAGTCCTCAATTTGAAAGGGATTGTATAGTTCCGGTTGCGCCCTAACTTCAGGTTTCTTACTTTTTTTGTTGAGATAATGAGAAACCTCTCACGAAATGTGAAAGAGCATGTGATTCCAATAGGAATTCAACGATTATTTGATGAAAATTGGTTTTGAAATAGCTGAGATATCCATAAGAGAGCAATTTTACTTAAAGGTGGGACCCACCTTTTATTACGATCACTTCGTTGTACTTTGTTTTTGGATGTCTCAGCCATTCCATAATAGATATTCATCAAATAACCTTTGAATTGCTCTTAGAATGGCATGCTCTGTACAATTTTATTTATAAGTGGTTTCATGGTATTTCGCAAAAAGTGAAAAGCCAAATCCTCATCTCCACTTACACTATACCATCATTTTAAGAAGTAAATGAAAGAGGAAAAGACTTAATGGATAACATGTATGGATCTGAACAGCCTTACCTTTGGCAATCATCTTTGCCTCTGCTTGCAACCTCTCCAGATCCATGTTGTCCATAAAAAGGTCTGAATTCTTGTTCTTGTTATCACCCTTTACCACACTTGCTGCATCTGCAAGAGATGGCTGTCCTTTTTGCTGATTTAGTTTCTGCTGTTCTTGTTTCTCTTTTTCCAACAGATCTTGCAGGAGTAGGGGTTGCTCATGGAGCAGGGTAGGCCTTCGTAAAGCTCCAGCTGTGCTGCTTTCCCCAGTAGTTACTGCAGCAGTTGCCGCTGATGTTTGCGTCTCTGCTGGGACAGGCTGTTGTTGCGGAGTCTGTGCTGTGACAGTTTGAGGGTTTGGGTTGTCAAACCCAAGTGAAGCACTTGTGGATGCCGGTTGAGAAGTACTGTTAGTCTGGTTACTTGTCACATGACTCGGAATTTGCGTCACAACTGGGATTTGATCTGCCACTTGGCTACTGCTAGACGCAATCTGACTGACATGTGATGACGCCGCAGGTGTGACTTCTCCACCTGCTGAAGGATTCTGGCTGACAGCTTTGACTGCCTCGGACAAATGAACTGATGCGACACTTTCAATTACGGGTTTCACAACCGACTGATTAGCTTCAACAGAACCAGCTGTTTTTTGTGCCAATGCTGTCTCACTATTTTGATGACACTCTGACTTTACCTCTTCTGTCTCTGTTTTCATTTTTGATTGGGTTGATGATAGAGATTCTGACGTTACAGTCTTAGTGGCACTTGCATTTGTTGAATTTTTCGTGAGACCGTTGGCTTTGACAGTTTCTCCAGACCCATCAGTAGCATTCATAGCACTGCTTTCCTCTGCAGAGCACCCTGCTTTGTCAGGCTGACTCTGCTGCAGCTCAACATTGCCTCCATCCTTTCTAATGGTTACAGCTGAGCCACCAGGGGATTTGGGGGCATGATTTACAGAAAGTCCTTGTGAAGACTGTTCACCCTGCATTGAAGTTTTCAGTGCAGCAGATTCCTTGTTCACTGCTACTGCACCTTTATCTTCTCCTGTCAGCATCTTTGAAGTATGCAGCTCAGATCCCCCTTGCTCACCTACAGTTTTCACTGGTGTGCCCCTAGCAACAGACTCATCTGAGGGATTTCCATGTCTGCTATCAGACAGGGATTGCTCTGTGGAATTTGCTTGAAGTTGATGGTTATCCGAGACTGCACCAACAGCTGTGTCTTGAGGTTTTTCTCCATCCTTCAGGGCTGGTGCAGAGCTCATACCTTCATCTACAGCTTCGTCACTCAACCCAAAGTCTTTGAAGAGTTGCTGGTTTTCTGCAGAGTGCTTGTTGGTATCCAAATCAGTGCCAGCGAAGTCGATGAGACTGAATTCTCCGGAAAGTAGAAGGTCTTCCAGTTGGGCATCATGGTCTTCCTGCTGTGGTGTCATGGCAGGGTCCTGACCTGCAGGCAGGTGCAGTTCCCCTGGGACTCCTGATGGTTGCTGACTGGAAATGGCATTGTGAATGCGACCAGACTGGCTCTGCATGGGATTTGCATTCTGGGCAGGGAAAGGAGCATTGTGCTGTGGGAACATATGCGCTTGCTGACCTGGGTGATCTGCAATGGGTGACATCATGGGTGGTCTACTGGCAAAATTCTGATGGGGAAGTTGGCGTGGTGCTGGTGGCCTGCTATGAGACTGCCGGACAAGGTGATCATATGGGTCAAGTGAATTTGACCCCATGGACGATCTCTGCTGAGAAATCATTGCTCTGTGATGAATCTTTTCTTGAAGCAGGGCTCCAATGTTTCTTGGTCTTGGGACAGGTGAGGGGGCAGACACTGGAAGTCGAACTCCTTGCTCAAATCTTCTAAGCTCAATGAATTGTCCCGGACCAGGAGGTCGATTCCCAGCATCACTGCCTCTCCTTGACAGTCCAGCAGGAAAGAGCCCCTGCCGCCAAGACTCATCTGTCTGCTCCTGACCAACATGAAATTGCTCTTGCCCTGCAGAGAATGGAGCTTGAGTTCTTTGTCCAATATATACCTGCTGCCCATCTGCAGGTCTTGGTGTGCTGGGAGCACTGGGAAATGAATTCACCTGATCACTATTAGCAATTGGTGGCACCTGATCTGTAGACACACTGGACCCATGGGGATACGGAGGGGGTGGTCGCTGATGTGCCTCTCCACTCCAATTTTGATTTTGCATTTGTTGCTGCTCGCGTCGCTTCCTTCTCTGTTCTTGTTGACGCACTAGGAGCTCCCTGATGTGCTGCCTCTGCGCATGCTTGCTGCCCTCTGCCACAACAGTCCTCTCTTGCACAGGGGGAGCAGCGGGTTGAAAATTGGGGCCATTGCTGCCTTCTGGAAATACCGGATTCTGAAGGAATGGAGCCTGTTGTGGAGACGGGAGTGGCATGTCCGTCTGCATCACTGCATGCCCAGGAGACATATTTCCAACCACAGGTGGCACCTGCTGTGAGACCGGCCCATGTGGCATCCCAGGAGATTGGAGTCTGTCTATGATGGACTGATTGTTGGAAACAGGAAGATGCTCCGTGGCTGGGACTTGGGGCACTCCTTGCCCTGCCATCAAGGACACCAGCTGGTGAGAGTGTGCATTGACAGTACCACCTCCTCCGTGATCAATTTCTCCTGGGTGAGGAGACCGGCCGGGCAGCATGCTGGGGGCTGCAGTGCCGGTCTGCTGAAGATGTACGCTGGGAGGCTGGGCCACCATAGGGGATTGAGGCATGGAATCGGTGTTCATGGCAGCAGGTGACGGGGCTGGGATTGACATGTGAACAGGAAGACTGCCGTGACCTGACATCCCCCGAGCGTTAATGTTCACCAAACTGGAATGTGGCATGTCTGCATAGGTAAGTAATGATATAGCGATGGGTTAGAATTGTGTTTGTGTATACATACAGCCACAAGGCAAACTAACAGATATCTGTTGAAAATGTAGGAAAATGGACAATTTAAAACACTACAAGGTACCCATGATTGTTCAGCATATGGCACAAAGGTATGAATATACCCATGAGACAGTATCTGTACATGCAAAAGTGGCCCGTAGTAGAGTTTAGAAAGTTTATCAAAGATTAGCAGTCTTTGCATTGAAACATAATAAAATAATTTGACAATATTTGGATGGCATACCAATTTTCTGCTGTATTGACACAAACAAAAAACATAACCAGACAACAACAACAAAAAAATGGCTATGTGGCAATGTTGATGCAATCATTGCACTTTGTACAGCATTTACTGTTTTGGTGTGTGTCTCGGAAATTCGTGTAATTTTACTCTTCTAAAGAGAAATGTTTTCTTTCCAAAAAATGTAATATAATACACACAAGAAGCAATCTTCAAAAGGCAAGTAAGAAATAATGTTCCCATCAGCTAAAACTTCTTTTCATCATGAACACTGGAGGAATAGGAAATCAGTTCTCGATGTAAATTCACTAACAATGGTTTTCGGTTTTCATAATAATGATTATTGTTTTACTCCAATGGAGTAGCTAATCCCAAGTATCTAATAAAAACAGGAACATATTTACACAGCAATAAGGTTCTTTTGGACCAATCTGTTCATCGTGATTCAGGGAAACTATAAATCGAGGCAGCTTTCTTTCCAAAGTAAGTACTAACTAGACAGGAAGGTTGCTACATTTTGCACTCATACGTACCTGTAGCAGGAGACACTGGGGTTCCCGGCAAGGACTGTGGGCTAGGCTGGGGCTGAGAGGCAGGTGTGGACGGTGGCTGAGCCTGCCGCAGATTGGCTGCGTCAGGTGTTGGACTTGTGAGACTGCTGTCAGACTTGTGGCGCTTCTGCTGGTTCACCTGCGAGACAGATATGAACACTTAACATTTCAACTGTCACAAAAGATCTCTGCTTGAAAGATTTTGAATTTACTCTCAAGCACATCTCAACAACGGGCAATCAGTTTGGGAGTTGAAATGCCCAGCTGGCTAGCTGTGACTACCTGCCCCTTTGTCCATTTGGTTCGTTTCTGTTGAAACGAGCACAACACTTAAATTGGTATAATTAACCTGATGTCCAAGGACTTCATACATTTCGTACAGTGCCATTATCAATCCCTATAGTGATGGCTATGACAATTATCACTAACCAAAGACATTTGGTACAGTACCTTCCTTCCTCCTCTACAAGATATTTAAATATTTCTATCACACATGAGCACACACACAAATATGCAAATATTTTTTTAATTAAGCTTTCTGGATATAAAACTATGGATATGCCAGAAACGGGTAACTTCATACAGATAAATAAAAAGTCTCCCAAGAGTCATTAAGCCTAATATTCATCAGAAGAAAAAAAACTTTAATGATGCATGGTTCATTAAGATGCTGTAAGTCAATGACAAGAACTTGATAAAGGGTAAATGACTGGTCACGGGTCTGCGGCAGGCTAAGGTGTATTGTCTAAAACAATGCACACAAACAAATCTACGTGTAGGTGTTCAAAAAAGTGGTGTAGAGAGGTCCTCAGACCCGGGGGTATGATTTGAGCACTGTACATGAATACATAGAGTTTCATGAAAAAACCTTGAAGCATAGATATGGGAGAAATAGTGAAGTTTCAAGAATTTGACCTTGACCTTTGACCATTGACCTTAAGCATGCGCACCCAAGAGTTGATAGGCACAACTTCATGCCATCTGGATACCTCAGTCTTTAAGTTATTCAGCTCATAATTACGGGCGAAAACGATCAGGTGGAAAGGCAGACGGATGGTAAACAAAAATACATAATGCCTCCAGCAACACTTCGTGGCGGAGGCGTCAAATCAAGAATCTCTTGATACTAGTGTTTGTCATACAACCAAATTATTAGAGTCTGTTCTAAGGGGAACAAGACAAAGGATTGTAGAAATTGCTTCACAGTCACAGAATGCAACTCACTAAGCATTGGCACATGCACTGAATATTTTATGATAGACTGGAAAAAGGTAAATGAACACTGAAATATGCTGGGTAAAAAATTGTGTGATTGCACCATCAAAGTCAACAACTCTACATGCATAATGTAACACATAAAAAAAATGTCAATATAATTCATGTCCATTATAGCTTTCTCATTGCCCAAACATGCAGAAGAGTGAGAATAATCGGGACATAGTTTGGCATCTAAGGAAAATTTACTAGCACTGACGAATGATTTGTGATGAAAGTTTGCTCTTCATGTTCTTCAATGACACATTTCAACAGCATGAAACTTGTACAAGGCCTGCTCTAAGCTTTTGAACACTTGGAATTAGCGCCCAACAGCAGCAACATGGGCATTATCATGAAGATGGCATTGGAATTTGGAGGTGAGCCATGGAGCAAGAGCAAGAAGGGATGTGAATTGGACAGAGTGAAGTAGGCATACCTTCTGGGATTCCTTAATTCGCTGCGATGCTCGGTTCTCCCGGGCCCGTTGCTGCAAAGGGGAGGGGAAAAAAAGTGGGGGAGCCGAGAGCCGGCACATGCTTATCACAATGGTTGCTGGTGAACATGCATGATAGTTTACATTCCGTACATGGGCAACACCTGCTAAGATGCATACGTGTCTTTTGTTGGAGCCAATAAGCGCCTTGTTGGCACAAGTGATTATGAACATGTAAGGGGATTCTGATGGGGGAAGGGGGAAATGGTGTCGCAACTGAAGATAGTAATACAGGAAATGAAGCTGTTGACTCAAGCAACATACAATGGAATAGGTGGACTGGTATAGACAACTAAACTCAAATACAGCACAACAGCTTTTTGCCGTATGGTAATATACACATTGGGTTTTGTCATGCAAATAGTCAACAAGAAGCAATTGGCCTGGCCTGGGGAATTGGAGCAAACCTCATGAATTTGGTCTCTGCCACTGGCCACTTGATGTGCCATGTCAGAAATTTATATTCCCCTGATAAATATTTGCCACTAATTATGGAAAAAATAGAAGAAACAAAACTGATGCATCAAGGGCTTTGACTAGATAATTGTTTGTGTTATTCTCATTTAGTTATCTCCTTTGTGAATGATGTAACATAGCCTTGATGGAGAATGTAACAAGTTGGCAACAGAATGCTGAAAAAGAAAAGAAATTAAGAAAATTTTTCCTCCACATTTTGAAAGACACACTGAAGACCGAGTTTCTTCATTTACGATGGCAATGAAGAGTGTGTTTTTTTTTTTGTTTTTTTTTTTAATGGACAAAGACATAAAAGGAAACTAACTTAGGCCTAATGTGATTCTATCTTTAATCTCTTCTGTAAGTATGATGCTGTATGTGCTTCCTTTCAGAAACAATATGTGATGCTGTGTGTCTTGCACAAGCATGTAGACAAAGGCTAGAAAATAATGTATCTGATTTCAGCCACATAAAGTACTAGGTGTTACAAAAAACATTTCCCACTTTTGATGCTTAATAGCTCAAAAACTATATATCAGATAAAACTGTCATTGATATGAGTAATAGCTGAATAGTGTACAATTTAGTTGGAGGTGATTTGAATATGAAAACATATATAAGTTTCATGAAATCCATGATTAATTTCAAAGGTAGGTTCCAGATTTTGGTCAAATTTTAACCCTCCGTACAAAACCTGAACTTTACACAGGAACTAATGATGTGCATGTGAGTGTGTACTTACAATAACCCTGAACAATGGACCTGGATATCACCCGTTCAGAGCTCTCTCTGCTCCAAGGCACATGAATGCTTTATTAATTATTCATGATGGATTGCCCTGGGCACTGCTAGTCTGAATTCCTAGCGAAGGGTGAAATTTATGCACATGAAAAAAGTAAGCACACGTTTCCACATGCTTGCATACACCACATTTCAGAATGAATAAAGACTAGCTGTGATAGTGGAATTTCTCATGAATAAATAGTGAGCATTCAAATCCTAGTCTTTGTCCAGGACCATTGTCTGGGTGTCAACTACACACTCCCATACAAACCAATTGACTTCTGTGCAAAGTTAAAGTTTTGTACAGAGGGTTGAAAATAGAGCAAAATCTGACACCTAACTGAAAAATTAATGTTTAATGTAATGAAACTGAACTATGCTGTCATTTTGAAATTGCCTCCAACAAAATTCTACATTATCCAGCTATTGTTCACATCAATGTCAGTGTTATCTGATATTATAGTTTTTGAACTATTAAGGATCAAAAGTGGGAAATGTTTTTTGTAACACCTAGTACACACTGTAAAAGCGGAAATTTTCATCAGCAATTTGTCGTGCTCGGCCAGGTCAAAGATGAATTTCACGTGTCTCTAATACCATGGAATCAGTATCTAAAACAGTATTACCTATATATCAAACAAAAAATTTGCACACTTTTAATATTGCGCTAGTTCCAAGGTCACATGAAATGCACGAAAATTTCTGTCTTTACAGTATTTTTCATACATGCACATGCTTGTAAAGCAATGCCACATATATGATCTGCCAATACCTTTCTATCTTTGTTTTTTGTTTTTTTGCTACTGAGAACTGCAGTGTCAGACACAGGTTTTCTCCTCATAACAGTTAAAATATACATATCTACTGAAAGAGCTGTTACCCAGGCCTAAACTAAGAAGCATTAGTCCGACAACACTCATATTATATCTGTAACATATTCAACATCACATCCCATACACACACTGGTAAAAACTGCTTTGCACTGCACAAGGGTTTGCATGTTGCCATGAATGTCCTTTTTTTTTTTTTTTGGAATGTAACAGGTGAAGTGCACATGTATACACACACACACACGCGCGCACTCACAGTGATTAGGATGGGAAGGAAGGGTTTTGGTCTTCTCAGCTGTCGACTGAGATTTACATTCCAACTCGGCTGGGACAAAAGGGAGCAAACAATTTTCAACTCACCAGGAATGGTTTCTTGTTCAACGAGCCCGCTTTTCTCCACAGTTTGGCGATCTGCTTAGCACGTGATGGCCAATCTGAAATAGAGAGGTAATGAGAAGAGAAATCAACCTCAAGACTGAGGGATAAAAAAAAATCATGAAAGTTGCACAATTTGATACCAGACATGCAGCAGAATAATCAATATGTGCCACACAACGATGAACATGAGTTTCATTTAAACCCCCCCCCCCCCAAGATATTGAGGCAAAATAGTAGATATACGGTACACATGCAAGACCCCGTTTACAGTGCGGGGCTGGACCGAGCCGTGGCCAAGCCGCGGCTGTGCCCCGCAATTCTGTCCGTTTACAGTGCGGGGCTCAGCCTGGGCTTTTCTTTCAAACCTTTCAATATTTTGTTGTAGTGGCTCTCTGCTTGTTAACAAACGCAATTTGGTATAGTCTGGTTTTCAGACCCTTTGCCAACTGGATTCCGTGGCGACGTAGTCGCCGTTCGGGCAAAGGCCTTTGCCGAAGGAAAAATCCTTTGCAGGACAAAACCACCTTAAACTATACTAGTTTTCGACGTTGAGGGGGTTAATATCCTGAACAGCAAAATAGTAAGGGCAGAGGGTCTGGAAGCCAGACTAAAAGTGGCCGCGCATTTGGCCCAGTTTGCGTTTTACACTCAGAAAAGGTCTCAATTTTACACATAAAGCATCAGGTTACCAGCAAGATATAAAAGTATGGTTGAAATGGACATCAGAGATGTGAAGTAATAGTGTCAATATGCAACGGCAAAGTTTGAAATGAGGGACAAACAATCAAGTGTCACCTGGAAAGTCCTTTTTCAGGTCAGGATAATTGATGTTTGCATAGAGCACTGGTGATATGGTGGCCTGGTCGCCGAGCGGTTCATCCTTCTCCCACTTCTTGATGTTGCGCTGATTGTAGGACAGCGTCTCGCTGTCTCCGTCCCCTGCCCCACTGGACCATGGGCTTGGGGGCTCAGCGAAATCAGGACTGAAGGCGGGGCTGGGAGGAGGGGAGTACAATGCCACAAGATTGATATCAGAAATTCCTATCAGAAAAATTCATCTAAATGTAGGTGCACCAGCAGCAGATCCAAGTCGTTTCTGTTTTTGTTTCTTAATCCTTCATGTGCCCAGGCACTAAGCTTCCCTTGAAGAGCTTTTTCATAAGCATTCAGTAATCCCTCTCAACTTGATCTAGTTGTATAGTTAGCTAACCTATTCAAGCATAGCATTGTGCCTTGGTCAACTAAGAAGGCCATAGGGATTATAGAGATTAGATAATCTCTATTCACTGGCAACTCGTTTCAAGACATCCGTGCCTTTCCGCAAAGAAAGCACTGCAGAGTGCATGTCCATAGGCAAACAAAGCATGTATGGGTTGAAGTACAATTCCACGTCCTGTTCAGTTGACATCAACAAATCAACAAAGATGAGTGCTTACCTGGAAACCGGGTGGCCAACAGTAGCAGCTTGTACAAGCTGTTGTGTCAGGGGCAGGTGTGGCAATGTCTGTTTCTGCATCGGTGGCTGCTGTTGCTGCTGCTGAGGTTGCGGCTGTTGTGGTGGCAGTGGTGGAGGTGGTGGTGGTGGTGGCTGTTGCTGCTGCGCCTCCTGATGGGTCTGTTGAGATTGTTGTGGGGCGGTCGAAGCTGTGGTTGTGGCTGTACCATCAGCAGCTGTTTTCAAATCAAATGGAAACAACATTACTTGAAATTGTTTTTTTTTTTGTTTTTTTAATTCCATGGGTTAAAGAACAGAAAGATGGTGCAGTAATAATAATTTTTATAATACTTGACATTTACATGTGACCCTGGCATCACAATATAATATGTGCACATAAAGTTCCACAGGTTGATTTTCTGGCAGGCCTTTGATATAAATAGAGACCCCTCATGCCAGGGATAAATGACAACATACAGTCTATGAGTAAATACGTTTGGGGGGATGAATCAAACATGTATGGTGTGTCAATGTTTCACCTCAGCATTTTTATACTTTGAACACTCTGCACTGATAATTTTCAGAGAAGCTTAAGGCTCCAACAAGTATGTCGCTTGTTTGCTATCACAACATCTAGGCCGTCTACACAAACAACCCAGTCATGTACTACCAACTTTATGCACAGAGAACTAACTCTCTTTGCTGAATTACTTGAACTTGCACCAAGATAAGAAAACAAGGCTGACAACTTGCAAGAACGTAAGGTCTGGCATGCCATCAACGATGGCAAATTACAATTAAGGTGACACTTGGCTTGAACCATTGAAACATACATTCTCAACTGTGCCTCGTGAACAAAAGAGGACAATGTCATTGTCTGCCACATACCCACCACAGCTGGACTGCTGGTGGCTTTTACTATCTAGACTCACAGTGGAAATGACCTTACCTGGTGTAGGGGTACTCGTAGCCCCAGCATTGTGATGTCCCTCAGGACTCAGCACTCCAGAGAAGAGATCTTCCACCTCCTTGCTGTCTATATGTGCTAGATCTGGCAGGGGACAAACACACACCACATTTACCAGCCATGAGTAATAAACCAGATATACATACCACAGATCACATTTAACATGCTACCCACACGGAAATCGGTACATGGGACAAACAAGAGCAAAAGTTTGATTGATTTAAGAATTACAGCTCAATTATCACATTGATTTACTTTGTTTTTGCAACATTTCACTGTAACATAAAAGGATTACATCTTTCTGACAGGCAGAAGTGAAGACAAAGAGACATATAACTAGGCTTGCTATTCCTAGTTTCAGACAAGTTTCAAATTGGACATAAGAGACATGTAACGTACCATCAGGGACGATTTGAAGGTTGTATGACAGGAGCGAGTCCAGGTCATTCATGTGATCTGAGGTTGAGGCAGCCTGTGTTGTTGGGCCATTGTGCTCAGCAG
The DNA here is from genome assembly GCF_964275005.1 of Diadema setosum. NCBI lineage: Eukaryota > Metazoa > Echinodermata > Echinoidea > Diadematoida > Diadematidae > Diadema > Diadema setosum. Next base: position 22,976,555 of record NC_092698.1, on the reverse strand, counting down.
TACTTGTCTGTGGGGCTTCAGCATCGATGCCGTCGATGTCTAAACCTGGAAAGCCAACATCACCAATCAAACAAGTTCAGCAGGTTCATACTATCCTTATGTCCTGTCATTTGTTATTTCACCCCAGTACTAGCAAGTACAGTAACTGCCAAGATCTTTACATAAACTCTACACATTATATGGGGTTTTTTCACATTAGAGTTTTTCATCATATGATTACCACATGGCTCTTTTATCAAACAATTTCATATTTTGTAAAAAGGGTTGTGAGTATCCACAAGTTTTTTATCGCTGGACGCGACAAGACCTTGTATCTCATATTTTGGTGAAACTGGCTTTCTAGATTTATAGTCGGGTAATCACTTAAGTGATGTCCTGTCCAAATCCTAGCTGTCTTACCCCAAAAATGAAGCAACCATGGCATGCCAAAGGAAAGGCTATCCCATTTGATATAGTACTCCAGCTGCCATGTTTTGTTGTTGTTGTTGTTTTGTTTTGTTACTTGTTCTCCTGAACATTTGACATTTTGTAGATACGAGGTCTTGCCTTAAGCAAAAATTTAGAATATTACAGGTGTATTAAGCAGGTCACTACACTTGGGCATCACTCTGTAAGACTAGACTGGAGTAATTTCTGTCACTCACTCTCGCCATTTTTGCCCAGGCCATCCCCAATGAGCATTCCCAGGAGCTCCTCTTGGGGTAGAAAGTTGAGGGGGTCCTCACCAGACCCGAGATCACCTGCTCCATCTGCAGCACTGTTCGCCTGAAAGAAAGAAAAACAAAGTTAATTACAAAAAAGTGCAGAAAAAAAAAAAGCCGCTGAAAACTGCTTACTCAATAGTGGCAAACCAATGGCGTAAAATAATAAAACAAAAAATTAAAGACACAGCTGATCAGATGCATACCCATCCCAACATCTGTACCCCATGAACCTCCTGAGGTACTTTGAATTCAATTCAAAAAGAAGAAAAAGAAAAAGATAAGAAATAAAAAGGACCTACAAGTGGAATATGTAAGTCACAAGACAAAAAAAAAAAAAAAAAAAAAAAAAAAAAAAACAGCTCCAGTGCTCTCACCTCTGCCTGATTTTGCTGGGGCTGCTTGTTTGTGTCTCCCCCTGTTGCCGTTGTTGTTGATTTCTGGCCGACAGCAGAAGAGACTTTCAGTATTTCAGTGTCTTTGTGCTCCTGGGCTGGCGGCTGCTTCGTCTCCTCGTCGGAAATGTCAAGGGTCGTGTTCACAGTCTGCTTTTCCTTGCTGGAGTCCAGCAATGACTTGCCGAAAAATGCCTCCTGTTTGTACATGAAATTAAGTCCAACTTAGTATTTAGGATGGTAGGAGCATGCCATGTGCATCCATCTGTCATGGAGATGGGTTACATGAGAGCAACATCAACGACAAAGATATCAAAGATAGACAGGAGGCCATGTATGGCACAGAAAGGCAATATCTAATCTTTTCTACCTTGTCACAAGGGCAGGTTATGTGCACAAAATGGACAAAAATTGGGAAAAACAGGTTTTTGACAAGGGCATCTAATGCCACTGACTCATTACGAGTGGTACCCTCCCCCCAGTTTATTCAAGACAATTATTTCCTGCAATGTCTAAAATGGTTTGGAAAGAATGGTTACTTGAACAAAATGGTGGCTTTTGAGAATTGAAAACAAATTCATACTGACTGACCTTGATCTTGCCATGCTCAACACGAATGCAATATACAGCACTAAAGATTAATACACTTTATAGTCAACTGAGGTCATAGTCTATATCAAGATTAACATACCTCACATTCTTCACATTTTTGGGGTTCCCATTTTTGATATTGCATTGCCAATATCTGTCTTTTTTTATTATTATCATTAAACTGCCAATGAACACAGCACACACTACACAGCATGATATATAGTTATATGAATACAAACCTGAAGGTAGAACGGAAACTGGTTTTCAAGCTGGCTTCTCTTCCGTGATCTTTTCCTCTTTTTCACCTTCTCAAAATGAGTGTCTTCACCGAGTGAATGAGTCCTTTGAAGGACTAAAATATAAGATTGAAAGAGGCTTTTGGTAAGAGGCAAAATAGTAGATGCTTTTTTCCTTCCTTTTATTTTATTATTGTTTTGTTGTACCAGAATACTGTACGAGCTGAAATTTTCGCGGTGGTTTTATTTTCGTGAATTTCGCGAATCGCCTTTGAATCGCGAAAATAACAACACGCGAAAATAACAACGCGCAAATAACTAAGTTCAGTTAGACCCTCGCAACCGCGAAATTAACAACACGCGAAAATGTCCTCGAAGGACCAATTCGCGAAAATATCTGTACGCGAAAATTTCAGCTCGTACAGTAACAGAATAACAAAGTTTATTGAGAAAAACTGGTGAACAGAAGTACTTCAGAAATCATGATATTGAAGTCTAAGAGCATACATTGTATGTGATAGTGCTAGTAAATTGACTTAGATAAACATGCATTTGCAAGACGAAGAGGTTGTGCTATATCTGATACACTGGAATCATCATATTGTAACAAACATGTATAAAAAACTGCACATCAGAACTCATAGTTAATGTGGTAGCATTTTGACAGTCATGTTGAGTCATGCCCTTCACTGTACTGGCTTTCATTATAGCAGCCCAAAGTGCTATCATAAATGTGATCTAGACACTGTGATATGATAACAATAAACTGCCAATCAAAAGTGATTGAGCTATTGATCAATTCAAGTATTTATGAAATTACAGCAGCTGCCTATGCTTGGCAAGCACTTGCATAATATTGATGTCAGAGGTTTTAAAGGGGAAGGCTAGTAACTGATCAGTGGGAATCAGTGGAAATGCTGGGAGATGATTGTGGCAATCCTTATGGGATTCATTCGAGAGTTCATTGTATATCTATTGTTGTGTGAAAATGATTTGCTTCAGAATGGTCTCATATTCAAGTAATGTGCGGTTTAATGCTTCCAGGTTAGCGTCCCTGGTCAGTGACGGAGCATTAATCTGCACATTACTTGAATATGAGACCGTTCTGAAGCAAATCATTTTCACACAACAATAGATATACAATGAACTCTTGAATGAATCCCATAAGGATTGCCACAATCATCTCCAAGCATTTCCACTGATTCCCACTGACCAGTTACTAGCCTTCCCCTTTAATGTAAACATAAATCAGTTTTGCTTCAAAGAACTCTGAGGAAAGGTATCAGCACGGTGTTGAGGTGGCTCTAGTATACACTGGACAAAAAATTAAGGTAAAAGTGCTCACCATCAGAGATCTCCCGTGAGGTATCCATGGATTCTGTAGCTCCCCCTTCTGATAAGCTTCTGCTGATGGAAGCCATTGTGTTTTCCTTGTGTGAATGAAAGCCCCTTGGCTTGGCTATGAAGCCACCAACACCTACACGGTGACACAGCAAATGACACTTGAATGACTCGATCCAGAACAAAGCACTAGAGGGACACTACGGTCAAATAACTGCATAGCATCGGAAGCCTTTCAGTTGATTCAGCATGACATAAGGCTTTCTGTTTCTGCATTCAGATCCTTACTTCGATTTGCATTAAATCATTCTATAGTAACTCTCATTGACAAATGAACATTTTTAATACGACAATGTTCCTCAACATTCAATTGCGTAATCATTCTGGTGTTAAAACCTATGTGCCTGCAAAGCTGATCAAGGGACAGAAAAATCACGGTTCCATATGTATACGCTCCTCAAACGTTAGATCTGAATGTTTCCTGCGGATTTAAATTATATCTACCTTTAAATGAACTGAATCTTAACCAAAATTTCACGTTAGAAAAAAAAACTAGAAATGTCTCTATGGCGATTGGTATGCCTCCGCCATAATGCATGATTCGCCCAATACGTGTATAGTGAAATGTCTTCACAATGTGTGATGACAGTTTCACATAACTGGCAAAACATTGAAATGACAGGTTTGTCAGAAATGTCTTGAATGTTCACTTTCCTTGAACTAGGTTTGCTTTAATCGTCTAAGAGTGCAGGTACATGTCCAAGTATTTGGGGAATTGAGGATTTTTACTTGACTTTTAACCAACCCTTATATAAGTTTATGCATTGAATAATTTTCAAGGTATGGAAGAAAAAGTGTAATTTTTAAGGAGTTGACCTTGACCTTTGACCTTGACTATTGAGTATTGACCCATGACCCCTAAACTCCCTAGCTAATCCCCTGGCAGTCAATGCATGCATATGTACCAAGTTCCATGAAGATACATCGAACCATTTGCGAGAAAAGTGAAATTGTAACATTTTCACCTGACCTTTGACCTTTTGACCTTTTACCTTCTGACATGAAACTCTCTCTAGAGAATAATTACGCATTAGTACAAGTCTTCACTAAGTTTCAAGAAAATACCTTTGGGCATTGCATAGATATGGGGGAAATAGCAACATTTTTAGCATTTGACCTTGACCTTTGACCTCTTGCCAATTTCACTAAAAAACTACTCAACTAATTGCCCCATCATACTTCATCCTTGGACCAAGTTTGGTGAAAGTTGCTTCATCCAGTTTTGAGTTATCACGCAAACAGATAAATTTTACGATTTGACCTTGATCTTTGACCTGTGACCTCTGTCCGATTTCACTCAAAAACTAATCAAGTAATTGTCCCATCATACATCATCCTCGGACAAAGTTTGGTGAAATTTGCTTGATCCAGTCTTGAGTTATCGTGTAAACAGATAATTTGACCTTGACCTTTGACCTTGGTCTTCAGCTGATTTCACCCAAAATCTAATCAGGTAATTGCCCCATCATACTTTATACTTGGACCAAGTTTGGTAAAATTCCAGTCAATATTACTCAAGTTATTGCGTAAACGGACGTACGTACGGATGTACTTACAGATGTACGGACGGACAACACGAAAACATAATGCCTCCGCCACCACTTCGTGGCGAAGGCATAAAAAATCACCACCTTTCACATCTTTGTTCTAATCATCTTTAAATAGCACCTTAGTATTGGACAGACATCAAAAACACGAATGCTAACAAGGAGAAAAACACACAGATAGAGCAAACACATGACATCTTTTACCTGGATTACCACACTCGAAATCTCACCTGGTCTCAGTGTTGTTCTATGCTTTGACTTCTTCTTGTCATGGTGGTGGTGGTGGTGGTGGTGGTGATGCTTTCCTTCTCCTCCGCTGCTCTCGTGTCGATCAAAGTGACTAGGTCCCTTCCAGGTATCGGGATCTGAACAATGAAATGGTCACATAGACACACACACGTAAAAATGCCAGTGCTGGTCAAGCACTCAATCTACAACTGACAAAACGGATTAACACTAACTAAAGACCTCGCCTTCCAGGCCCCTGCCTCTCAGGAAAAAGTAGCAACTCTTTGGAGTGTTGGGAATTGTTCTTTGAAATCACTCTGTTCGGATCTTTTTGAACACTGGTCACGAGCAAGAAAGAGGCAACAGAGAACAATTTAAGAGGAATAATGGGTGAGGCATGCTTTCCACATTTGTTGCATGCCTTTTACATTAGTTCAATAGAACTATTTTGAGCCGTTTTTTGAAGCAATTATCAATACACACTTCTGATTTTACCAAGATGATAAGACAGTCCTACAAATCCCACAAGCAAAAACCAAAGCTTTCGAACGTACATTTTCATATGCTGGATCTGTTGTCTGGAACACTCTACCAAAACAACTCCGTCTATGTGATGCAGAGGAAATGTTTAGAAGGAAACTCAAGACTGAACTATTTCAATTGTAACTACTAAGTATGTTCCTATGCTTTGTGAATGTTGTTTGTTGATGTATGTACAGCGCTTTGATCAGGTCCTGTAAAAGCGCTCAATAAGAAATAGTTATTATTATTATTATTATTATTATTAAGATGCAGAGATGTCATGGCAACTTCATGTTTACATATTTAAATAATCTGGATGTGTCAATGTCAGGCATACTGATGACCTTTAAAGTCTCTTTGTTGGGAAGAGACAGAAATTAAGGTTTCATAATCTTATTCACATAATACTAAATCGTACATTCAGTTACTAATGACAAACAGGCCCAACATTAGAGAAATGTGACATGGTATGTGCAATGATGTATCATTTATGAAGTATCATCTGGCAGCTGCCTGCAATAACAAGAAAACATGACAAAATCAACCTGCTTCATGCTGTTTTGTTTTGTTCTTTTTCTTGATGATTTCTCTATCCCCCCCCCCCCCCCCCCCCAAAGTGAAATCAATGAAAGTATGGTGACAGATGAGGGAGATATGTCAAATGGCAGAGATAGACCCCCTTACCTCTCCCAAGACCTTCCGGATCGTACTCCTGATCGGCAATCTTGGAGATCTCCGAGTTGGGGTCCGCCAGGCTCCTCAGCAGGGCCAGGCTGCCGATCTTAATGCTTGATCTCCTGCGAGACCTCTTGTGGGTGCGAGCCATGGCCAGGCTGCTGATCTGCTTGAAGCCACTTTCGGTCAGACTCACCCCCTCCACTGAGAACTGTTTGCTGACTTCTTGTTGAGGAAACAAAAATAAATAAAATAAATAAATAAAACCGAGTTGAAATAGGTATGAAATGTTACCTCACAAAGTTGTGCATGCATCCTTCTCTATCGTATTGTATTTTTCTTCATATTTCATTCTTTACAAGTTTGGATGTGGCTCACAGATTCGTGGGGTAGTATATAGCTCTAAGAAATCACTGCAGTATAAATGCATACCTGCCAACATTTCAAGATGAAATATCTTACTCGTGGACTGCAAAACTCTTATTTCATATGCAAACTGAAGTCAAAAATCTTACTTAAGGTCAAATCTTCAGAAAATACACATGAAAGGTATATCTAAATATTTTTAAAAAATCTGATTTCTCTGACAGAAAATCTGATTTTGCTATTTTTAACGTAAAAAAATCTTACTGAATCTGATAAAATCTTACTAGTTGGCAAGTATGTAAATGCATATTACTAAAAGATACGAGATAACATAAAAGAAGAAAGCAGATTACTGATAAATGCATGCAGAACATTATTGACCTGAATTCAATGCATCATGAGCACAGCAGTACCACTAACTAGAGATACTAATTCACAATCATCAGCATGGAATGACTGAAATATATCATCTAGGAATGTACAAAATATATATGTGACCCTGCATCACAAATTTAACAAAAAGTTGCCATCCACTGATTTTTAGTTAAGGGCAGAGCCTTAAAGAGCAGACTCTAAGCTATAAAATGATGTATAACTCAATTCAAATGGACTCTCCTATCTAAATATTGGAAAGAAAGCACACACTCTGGAAAAGTGTAACTGAAAAAAAGAGGCTCTGAATTACAGGGTCTATTCAAGTGCTTAATCTTTACCAAGCCGTGCCAGCTGTGTGATGAATGGGACAAAAAAACAGGATGTAAACCACGGGAGCAACAACAATGAAGGGATTACCAGATTAAGCTGAAATTGAGAAAGCTCTATCAACACATTCTTTCTATGATTAATGCCAACTTTCGAAGCAGTAGCATTACCCTTTGAAAAGTTCTTAGAGTTGACAGTCAAGAGTGTGCAAAGGATTTTCAAGAAATGAAAAGGGGCCTCTACAACATACCTGATCACACTACTCTACAAAAAAAAAAAGGGTTGCAGAAAAAACTGCTGATCCCAAACTTAGGAATAATGTAGAAGAATAGCTCTTTCAGAGAATATGAAAAACTCAAGATTGACTTGGTTGACCAGTTTCACCTTGAGTCTTCCCAGGGTGCAACTTTTTGTTGGTTGGTTTTGTGATGCATGGTCACACATATGGCATGAATCTCCGAAGATAGGGAGATGAATTGCAGTTTCAACATAAAAGTGAATCTGCATATATCACGCAATCTCAGTGGCCTCTCCTGCCTTACCTGGTTCCTTTATTGCTAGTTTGGGTACTTTGGGAGTTGGATCTTCATGGCTGGGTTCTGGAAGCTGAGGTTCTGGCTCCGGAAAGAGCGGTCTGCATAGAAGACAGATGTAGCCCTTGTCCATGGCTCGCTCCACTTCATCCTCTGTGTACATGCCATCACAGATCGCATGTAACCACCTGCGTAAAAAAAAAAGAAAAGAAGAGAGACATTAATATTAAAATGTACAGTGAAATGGGGAAACTCCTGAGCTTGACCCGTTAAGGACAGGCTGATATTTGTACAATGCGCATTTCCCATAGACACTTGCCCAAGTATACTTGGGACTCGTCCTCAACGAGTTAATAATCAGTATAAGAAGGAAAAGGATGTTCGCATCTTTAACAACACGCGAAATTGTCTCCATGCGCTTTGTTAATAGAGCATTAACGTAAGCGTCAGCATCGATTCGCGAAAACAACATCTCGCGAAAATGTCTATGACCTCATTCGCGAAAATATCTGTACGCGAAAATAACGGCATATACAGTAATACGTCAAGCCCACAGAGGTGAGGCATTGATGATAAAGACAACAGAAATCAGTGCTTCTTGCCTTTCACAATGAGAGCACTGGCAAATGAGCTCTCCGTCCCGGTAGCTCTTGAAGCAGATGGCGCAATGGGAGAGGCTGGCGCAGGGACCACACTGGGTGTAGTTGTTCATCCAGTCACAGTTGTTGCCCGGTGTCACTGCCCCGCAGTGAGTACAGCAAACACACCTGGGAAAAAATTAAAATTAAACTAGAAAGTTACCCCCGCCAAACAACATTTCATAAGCTTTGGTCAAAACAACATTTGATAAGCTTTGGTCAAAAAACTGAGGAAGAAGTTAAATCCGCAAGATCTTTCCTTGATCTTCTGCCATTAATATGCCGTTACCATGGCAACGTACTTTCGGGTACTGTCGAAAAATGCGTCTTGCACATCTACAACCAAAGGCACACATCTGTACCAAGTTTCATGGAAATTGGGCAAAAACTGAGGAAGTAGTTTGCAACACAAAATTTTCCATCATTTTGGCTCATAATATGTGAGCTGTTACCATGGCAACATACTTTTTGTCACTGTCAAGAAATGTGTCATGCTGACCTATATCCTAAGACAAACATTCAATATGAATTCCATGAGAATTGGAAGAACACTGATGAAGCAGTTTTGCCATGAAGCATTTTGCCCTATATTTTACCAATAACATGCCGTTACCATGGCAATGCACTTTTTGCCACTGCGAAAATATGTGTCTTGCACATTAACATATTCAGATGAACATCTGTACCTAATTTCATAAAAATTGATCAAAAACTGTGGGAGGAGTTCGCGACGCAAGATTTGTACCCATTTTTGCCCATAATATGCCGTTACCATGGCAACGTACTTTTGGGTACTGTCAAAAAATACGTCTTGCACATCTACAACCCAAGGCACACATCTGTGCCAAGTTTTATGGGAATCGGTTGAAAACTGAGGAAGTAGTTCGCGACGCAAGATTTGCAACGGACCGACCGCCCGACCGACCGACCGCCCGACCGCCCGACCGACCGCCCGACCAACCGCCCGACCGACCAACCGCCCGACCGCCCGTCCGCTGATTCCTATATACCCCCTTCAAACTTCGTTTGGCGGGGGTATAAAAAAGAGGACAGGCAAAGTGACAGCAAATGAGCTGTTGAATCTCTTGCTAATCTTAAGGAGAAAATTAAATATAATGTGCAGTTTTCATCACACCAGCAAAGGAGCTGACACCAACAGATTAAGAAATAGACATGGCTCTGGTGACAAGAAAAAATTAACAGCATGAAATCTTATAGATTTCTCCTACTGGACACAACATTACTTCCTTGCAAGTTAATACCAATTCAAACAGCATTTTGCCATCATCACACAGAAGATTTCATGCAATTTTTCTGTCCCAGGTATGATGTTCTATTAGTGTAGATATTACAGAGTAATCACACTATGGTCTACAAACGGACAGCTGATAAGTTTCTGAAGATTAACTGATAAGCACTTCAATAAATGCTCCCAATTTCAATTTTTCCCTTCCAACTTAAGAAAAAATCTCCCAAAATAAAAAAAATCCCGATGGAATCCCCTTTTCTTTGCTCAATTTTCCACTAAAAGAAAAAAGGACGGACGGACAACACGAAAACATAATGCCTCCGCCATCCTTCGGGTGGAGGCATAAAAATAACAATGCGATGGTGTGCACAAGGCTGAAATTTGTGATAGGTGACATATATGATACCTGTCTGATCCATACACTGCTGGTAGACTATCAGAGTTGGTGGCAAACTTACCACTTGCATTTCCATCCGCCCTTGGGCACGGTCTGGAGCGGCGGGTCCAGGCAGTAGGTGTGGTAGCTAATGTCACAGTCATCACAGAGCAGCAGCCTGGCCTCATCGCTCGACTTTCCGCAGCCTTCACACACGGTGCAGTCTAGACAGCGCCAGCCCTTGGACAGCACCACCTTCGTGATCTGGATTCGAAAGAAATACCAGGACTTGTGGTGACACAAAACTAAAAATGCACTGCTGTTTTACCGTTTCACCTTCTGTCTTTCTGAGCACAACTGAACAACCCTTGAATACACATGCAAACTGGAAGAATAAATAATAAATGCCAAAACTTGAGAATAATGTTGAAGAATTGCTCTTTCAGAAAATATGAAATTTTCGAGACATACAACGTGACCCGCTTCACCTATTTTGATTTGTAACGTTAATTTGGGCGAACGATTTTTGTTGCTTTTGTGATGCTTCAATGGTCACATATCGTAATTCCTACGCAAACAAGGATATGCTTTCAAAATGAAGACCCACAAAAAAAAAAAAATACTAATCTTTTATACCTGATTATTTGCACAATGTAGACATGCTACATAAATCAAAGCAAAATCAATGTTTCCCATGTAAAAGTAAGATATCAGTGTTGTTATTTGTCGTAAATTATTTGCCAAAGCTTCACTGTTGTTCATCATTACCGAAATGCTAATGCCATGCAAGAACACAATTTTTGTATCATCTAACAGTAAGCTCCCTTTCCCTTAACATTCAAATATAGAAGGGCAGACACATACCTTGATGTTGACACAATACGGATGGTAGCATTGGCCACATTGCGAACACGTTAATAACCGTCCCTCTGGTCCCAATCCAAAGCTGCCACAGCTCAAACACATGTCCTGCGAAGAAATATCAGTCATGAAACTTAGCATCATTGTAAGCTTACACATGATGGTGTTTGAAGAGTAAGTTACTAAATAAAAAATCTAGCACAACATGGGTTTCTTAAAAAAAAAAAAAAAAAAAGTGATCTATAATACAAATCCTTACTTCTTCATTCATAATTTTGATTAATATTTCCAGTCAAGACCAATTTTTGTCACTTGTTCATAATTCTATCCCTACATTTGGTGGTACATGCGTCAACTGCTAAGAAACCTAACCCGTTTCCTACTGATAAATGACGTTGCAGATTAACAATCAATGTATGCTGGCATCTTTTTACAAAATCACAAACAAACTGCCATACAGTAAAATCTTGCTTCAAAACATGTCATCCCTTTTGGTAAATCTCTTGTCTCTTTCATCAATTGATTCATCCCAGCTTCAAAGTTTAAATACATTCTTTTTTACAAACAAGCATTCCACACATTCAGTGAGAACACAAATATAGAACACATACATGGCATATATAGCTGAGGTTTTGACCATGCTGCCTATATATATCTCTCTCTTCCTCTCAGTTCAATGTTACCTCCCCCCCACCTCCCACCCCATATGTATCGTATTAGGCACACACAGTCCTTGTCACAAGCAGGCAATTGAATAGCTTTGATGATCATGAGTGTTCATATAGGGACAACAGACTCAAGTACCCCAAAGAAGTTAAAAATACAAATCAGAGACTGAATACACACGAGGCATCTCCTACCTGGGTGGATGTGAACTTGTCCTCCATGGAGAACAGGACGACTGTGGTGTGCATGGACGAGTCCTCTTCGTCCTTCTCTTTGGCACTGGTCGTTTTCTCAACCACCACAGGCTCAGCTGGCACAACCTGAGTGGATGGCTGCGGAATGAAAACACATGGATTCCTTCTGCTTTAGTCACTTGTAATATCCCCTTTACATTTTACAGGTTTGTTTTTGTATGCGACAACTGGGAGTTACCCATAGCTTGAAAAAGATAGAGCCATTACAAAACAAACTAGAAAAGCACTCGGAGAGCACAGACCTCCGCCAGGCATCTCATTAACACCAATTCACACATAAAATGCTGAAAATTGCCCAATTTCCCAGTGAAACAAGCCAAATTGTTTACCTCAACCATCTGCCCCTTGCATTAGCTGTCCCTCGATCGGGCGCTCAGTGCACATATGCAAACCTCAAATACGCGCAGCTTGAACCCCCAAGTTTATTGACACTACTTGCCAAAGATACCAATCCTTCAAAAATGTCACACACAAAAAAAAAAATCTGGATCGCTAACAAATTTTAATTATCTGTTAGTTGTGTCATTTCTGACTTTCCCTGTATGTTTAATTCATATCCGTTCACAACTTTCCAAGTTATTTTGCACACAGACAGACAAGACAGGCAAACCAATGCCAGCAAAAACATCATCTCCTTGGTAGAGGTAATCACCATACCACAACCCAATCCCAGAAGACAAGGGGAGTCCTATCCTGCACTTTCATCTCATAGGAGAAATCTGAAATATCTGAAGCTAGTACCTAAGCTATCTGATCTTTTCCCCTTTCATGAACACATAATGCACATGCCCATACACTCATGAGATTGAGGGCTTCTATGAACGGCACAAAACAATAGGCTTGACCCCAAATCCAGGATGTAGGTTCACCTCCTGGACTCTGCTATTCATATGGGATTAGGACAGGGGAACCCTGCTGGGCTCCTCTTTTATTCAGCATACAATGGTTGGGGTAAGTCATGCTGAGCTCTCTCTCTCTTTCCAGTTGCTTGTTCACAAAAGGTTCCCAATGTGAGGAAAACCTCGCTATGGACATAGCAAACAAAATAGCCCGTATACCGAACACTCTTTTAAACTCGCCTGTGAAGCATTAAGTCAGCCATGAGCTCATGTGTTATTGAGTACACTGACCTGTGTTACTGCATTCCTTCTTCAGCTGGTTATCACGAGCTGATAATTAATCAAGTGCACATATATTTTCCCTTTCTCTGAAAACTTCCCCGCTAAAAGAATGCTTGCCCTCAGTACCAAATTCTTTAATTATGGCATTTACAAACAACTTCCAACATGGGGTGCATTTGAGCACTCAAAAGCAAACTAAAGCAAACTGAACCCAAACGAACTGTACTGGACTGGGCCAGATTTGGAGTATTTAAACGCTCTGAGGAAGAAAGCAAACTTCTTATACGTGACCCTGCACCACAAAACCAACAAAAAGTCACCAAACATGGATTTTCAGTGAAGGGCAGACTCTGAAAGAGCAAACTCTAAGCTTTAAAATGATGTTTTACTCAATTCAAATGGACTCCCCTAACCTACCTAAATACTGGAAAGAAAGCACACACTCTGGAAAAGCGTGAACTGAGAAAAGAGGCTCTGGAGTACACGGTCTATTCAAGCGCTTAACCCTGATCAGGCTGGGGGGGGGGCGGAATCCGCCCCCCCCCCCCTCGATGTTTCGCGCAATATCTTCGCAACGCGATAAGCTCCCACCGCGATGTTTCATGACTTTTTTCTTTCAAGTATCGCGCAACTTTTGAGACCCAAATTGTTGCGCCCGCGCGTACCGTTTTGACGCGAGGCCCGTTCGAAAAAAATTTGTCAACCCCAAAATTGTTCCAAAACATGATTTTGTGTACAAATCCAATGCAAATTGTGTTTTTTCAATTAATTCACATAAAAATTCATATCTTCACTTAGAATGGCCGAAATTAATTTATTTTAGCATAATAATGCTTCGAAAAATGTCTGTGACAAATTTTAGCGATCCCCCCCCCCCCCCCCCCCCCCCCCCGATATAGCATAGCCAAAAAAGCCCAGCCTGATTAGGGTTAATCTTTACCACGCCGTGCTAGCTGTGCCATGAAAGGGACAAAACACAGGATGTAAACCACTGGGGCAACAACAATGAAGGGATTATCAGATTAAGCTGAAATTAAGCATGTTTTATTAGCACATTCTGTCCAGGATTAATGCTAACTTTCACAGCAGTAGCGTCATCCTTTGAAAAGTTATTAGACTTGAAAGTGAAGAGCGTGCAAAAGATTTCAAGACATGAAAAGCGGCCTATAAGTCATACCTGATCATTCTACTCTTCCCCCCAAAAGGGATGTAGAAAAATTCCTAAAAACAGAGTTTCCCATTCATGTTAAGATACAAAACTGAAGAATAACGTAGAAGAAGGATAGCTCTGTCAGAAAATATGAAAAACTCAAGATTGACTTGGTTGCCATTTCACCTTTTTTGAGTCCTCACTTAAAATCAAGGGGTGCAACTTTTTGTTTGTTTTGTGGTGCACAGTCACATATAATTGTCAGAATGGGTCTCACATTTTATAGCAACAGATTCATTCACCTTTCACGCTAAAACTACTTACATATGTCCCAAACAAAGGAAATGAACTCTATGCATTATGACATAATATATGAGTGTTACATGCATTCTTCACATGCCAACTCCTGGTACAGTTTTGGTACGCTTCGGAACACATCAGGAAATTGTCCACTTTTGGCTCAGTACAAATCAGTATAGTACACTTCAGGAGCATTTGAGCACTCCTCTGACATGGGTATGGTACGGTTTGTTGCAAACACTGCATTACAGAGTTCCCCCAACTACTTCTCACAGCAAAAGTGCGAGAAAACAGAACTTTGTGATTCATGCTCTTGCAAAGGCAAAGCAAGCAAACAAACAAACAAACAAACAAACTAGCACCAAGTTACACTACAGGGTGCCGTAGTTTCCATACCTGTGGTGTGGCAGGCGGCAGAGCTGCAATCTTGATCCTGGTTTTGGAGCCTCTCTTGGCAACGTGGCTACCATGCCTTCTCCTTCTGCCCACAGCTGCATAGCTACTACTGCCTCGTCCCTGTTTATGCATGCACATGGAATGCAATGATGAGAAACTTAGGTCTTCTATAATCTTGTCATATGCATCATCAGAAAATAACATGCTGAATCAATTTGCATGAATAACCAATAATATCATGAAGTCGCACCAGTACAAAGAACAAAACCCTCTACTGAAAGCACCAAAAAGTCCTACAAATATCTCATGTAGGTTATATATTCCGAAATTATAAAGGATCAATTGGATCATCGCATGCTGTGAAGTATGATATAAAGCATGGGATGCCTAGGATAATTATAAATGAAGCAAAATATGCTAATAACTGTGTTGTCAAAACAGCACTTAAAACATTGATTTGGGCACTTTCATCTTTGTGATGGACAATCTTCCAGTGAATTACAGTATGATCAAGATGATTTATTGGGAGAGGGATGGTTTCACCACATCAAGAAAAAAAGAAAGGGGGAGGGGGAGAATGTAGCCACCTACCCTGGGCCTTCCAGCAAATCTCCTCCTGCCCATTCTCT
The DNA here is from genome assembly GCF_964275005.1 of Diadema setosum. Lineage (NCBI taxonomy): Eukaryota > Metazoa > Echinodermata > Echinoidea > Diadematoida > Diadematidae > Diadema > Diadema setosum. The sequence continues at coordinate 22,961,018 of NC_092698.1, read as the reverse complement.
CCAGCTGACTGAGCCTGTCCAATGGCTTGCCGCCACCATGGGGCCTTGCCAGAGGGGCGATGGTGACAGACACACCCTTACTCGTCGTCGACACAGTCGATGATAGCTCCTGATGAATATAAAGATTACACAATGGGAGTAGCAAGAATATACGAGGGTGTTTCTGGCCAGAATGCTATTTGCTCATAAAGGATGAACAGATTAAAGGAAACAAATTGATGAAAATCACACTTGCTATGAGATATTTGATATCTGAAATACGACAACAAAGTGGACATAGTAATGCATGACCACAGAGAGATAAGTTGCAAATGAAATAGGTAATTACAATTACCCAGATTTACTAACAAGATGATGTTTCTCTACATTAAGCTGGGCAGCAAAGCACTGACTTTATGCTCATTATACAAAAAAAAAAAAAAAAGTGGTAGAAATGACCCTCATGTCAGAATAGTTCTGTTTCAGCAGTCAAAGCACTCATCAAAAACCCATACAAATGGTTATTTCTACAGTACTCCCCATTCCAATGATCTTGGATGCTCTTCACTTGCTCTTTAATCTTTGCAATTGTTTTGGGTCTGAGTTAGAGGGGTTATATGTTGCATATTGAGCCTGAAAAAGGAAATATAGGATAGACCTCTTTCCTCCCAGACCATTCAAGCCATGGGAAGCTGGACAAGCCATACCTCTGGTTTCCTATCATCGGATGCTATGGTGTAGTCCGTGTCGATGCTGCTCAGGCTCAGGCTGTCTTCCTGCACGCTGGACGCACTCAAAGAGAGGTCCTGCGATGTGTCATCTGGAATGGGCAAATACGGGGGCGTTCTGGAGCTTGTGGCATGGCTGGGACTCCTGCCAAATGCCCCTGGAGGTGTGGCAATGAAAGATTGTGGTTCGATGTTTATAGACTGAATTCACAGGAGAATTTATCTCCTTGCATAGTAATAATGATCATCATAATGCTGATTAAACAAGAAAACAAACTGTCAAGAGTGAAAAACTTCGACCACCAGTCCAGTAAGCTGTACAAAATACAACAAATACGACTGCCACTTGATTGTGCGTAAATCAAGCAACAGGATGATCTTAACGGGGAACTAAGGAAGTCATACTGCCGAGTACTTGTAGCGAAATTGTGGTGCACTTCCCTTTCACTTTCACAGGGCAATATTGCTATTTGAACATTTTCTCTGAAACAAAACAAAACACAAGATCAAACCACATTAACCACATCCATCTACACAATCACAACACTTAATGCTTGTCATAGTTGCATGTCATTTGGTCTGTGTGTATGTGAGTGTGTGTGTGTGTGTGTGTTGTAGAAAGTCAGAATGTGAGTAAAATGGCCATACCTTCGTCAAGTGGACTTGCCGACCGCCGCCTCTCCAATTCACCTGCCTTGTGTGGTCTGATGCGGCATTCGGGACACTTGTACGGCGTGGGCTGACCTGCAGCCTTCATCTGCTGGTAGTTGCTGACGATCGTCCTATCTTCACATTCAGCATGCACATATCTACAAAGCATGGACAGGAGGCAAAAGTACGAATGTAACACTGAAGGCAGGACAACACTAAAAACAAAACAAAAATCAATTGTTGACACCATTAAAGACTTGAAATTTTCTACTTACAACTTGCACACACCAGTGATTATAATTTGATCCAGTACATTCAAACAGGTATACTTCATGTGATGTACACCCATGCCACATGAAATAGCTGGGGAAGATGGCTTGCTAACAAATCAGACTGCCTTACAGGCAGGAGTCAGAAGTTTAATGTACTACATTGGTGGCAAAAATTATTTCACACTTGGAGCACAGTAGGTATGACAAATCTCTATTCACACCTCACATCAAAGCAGCAGGGAATATTCATAACAAACTTCTACACAGCTGTAAACGTTCACTTTAGACATCTTAATCATCAGTTGAAACTCGTAATACACATCTGAACAGTGGAAGTCGCTCATTTAAACAGCAGCACTCCCCTCATATTTTCCAACCAAAGTGTATCAATTGGGCGGGCATTACACACCTACTACAAAGGTGACACTGAACCATGACTTTGTGCGTAGTATGGTGGCGGTACGCCTTCCCACAGATTGGGCAGCAGTAGCCCTTATTGCGCTGTTGATAGCAACTGTCACATACGGTGTAGTTGTGGTGCCACCGTGAGCTGGGACCATTTCCGGGCGTTCTTGCCCCACAATCCGTGCACACCCGACAGTTCTGTGAAATAACACAAAAGCAATTACAGTTGGACTTGGTAAATGGTATTGTGAACTACTTTGCAGTCCTGTAAGATACGTAAGAAAAAGACAGAAATTTTGCCATGACTCGCTCACTATTCGACACTTTTCAACTTTAAGTCTCTAAAATATGTTTCATTTGTATACAGATCTTGGAAAGACACAGAGGGATACACTAATACTGAGTACACTTTATCTGACACTCTGCAACTCCAGTACACAAAAGTTTATGAGACTTAAGTGCATCAATCTAGGGCTAGAGGATGTCAACCAGACACAAAATATACAGATGTAATATATCAGAAGATAAACATAACTTGATATCTTAAAAAGTATACTGTATACGTCATATATTTCATGAATTGAAATTTGTTAGACAATTTCACAAGTAAATGAATTTGAGATCAAAGACCATTTTGGCAGAATGGAAAAGAAATATATACTTTCAACAACAAAAAAGCAAAATAAATGTACAAAGCATTTCTACAATGGGATGCAATATTCTTTGGCAAATTGCTAAAATTTCATGAAACATACTCCACACACAGTAGATGACATACTGCAGCAATACAGGTTTTAACAATCAACATATAGAGGGACACAGAATGGGGGAAAACTACATCCAACTTACTTTGCATTTCCACCCATTCTTTGGAATGGTGATCATAGCTGGCTTGAGACAGAAGGTGTGGTAGCCCTTGTCACAGGTGTCGCACACCAGCATCTTGTTGTCATCCCCAGGTTGCCTGCAATGTTGTTAATAAGTTGAGACTTCATTGCAGTCACATCATACACATTATGCAACGATGGGTCTTGATATGAGCAACACACATTAATTAACTTCCTTTTCAAATGTAGCCTAGAGGACTACCAGTATCAAGCTTTAATCTGATCTTACCAAGTCACTTGCTCTTTTTACAAATCATTTGATAGAAGGGAAGTTTATTGATTTGAATTTCATCTCACATAGTAAAGAGACTTACTGAAAAAACGAAGTATTAAATTCAAAACATGTTATGCATTCTGAAATTGGAGGTGTCTTCCTTTACCTGCACGTCTGACAGATCTTGCAGTTTGGGCACTGCCACCCAGCTCGGACGATGGGATCGATAGATACCGTGGGATCCAGGCAAGAACCATGGTAGTGCTGGCCACAGCTGGTGCAGAACAGCGACTCGGACAGGTTGCCCGGAAGGTCACAAATGGCACATTCTAACTCCTCCATTTCAACTGTAAGGTACAGGACAAGTCACAGGGCATTGCAAATATACACTTGGCAGGATACTGTTAAGGTTTTTATTCATTTGTTTTTTGGTTGTTGTTGTTGTTGTTTGTTTTTTTTTGGGGGGGGGGGTCCATTAATGGCATGAACCACAGTGCGACAAATATTGGTAAATGAATATGAAGAATTTATCATTCACAGGATGGATATAAACTTTGTAGAACTGTTTAAAATAAATGCATACAGTGGACTCTCGTTACAATGAAGTCTGTGGGACCAGCAGTTTTCTTTCGTTTTATCAAAATTTTGTCATAATTGATCAAATTTAAACAATAAAAATACATAGAGTAGATAATGTGGCGGCCTGAAATTTTCCTTTGTTGTTACCAGAATTTTGTTATAACCATGTTAGTTATAACAGGAGTGCACTGTATCTGTTGTGAAAAGTCAACCCATTCATGTATTTCACTTTTGGCAGATGGGGATGATGCATAAGAAACTCACCTCTCTCTTCTGCTAGATCCAGATGTTCAGGACATAAGAGAATGAGTGACTTGATACCCTGTTCCGCAACAAAAGAATTTAGTAATGACATTAATGATCAACATATTTCTCTGTGTGAATAGGTTCAGGGAGATACACATCTCTGATACAGCGTAAAATAGATTTCCTTCAATGGAACAGGCCATGTCATTAAATCCCTATTCACAGTGGGATTTGAAGTCACATCCATGCATCCCTAGCTTCAAATTGACAACTCGTCAACACTCTTCACATAGGTGCAGCCATGCAGGAAACATAGTCACATATTTCATCTTGACAGCTAATATCACCACTTTGAAAACAAACTAGTTGACCTCGCATTTGGCATGCACAATAGAGGGCTTCATAGTAGGCACATGTAAGGATCTATTACTCATATCATTCCAAGGTAAAAGCAACATAAAATATTACAGTCATCTTGCATGAGTCAAAGTCGCATGAGTAATACCTTGCCTGGCCAAACTACGAAAAATGTGTTAGAAGTGTATTTTGTTAGTTGAATATTGCCCCAGTCATGGCGTACGCTCCGCGCCAAATAGATTCAACTTGTGGAGGGTTGAAGAGTTGGCTGGTATCTTACAAACATGAGTACAGAGTGCAAAGGAATCTCACCTGAAAGGAACCACTACTTGCAGCACATGGGTAGTGATATACTCTATTGCAGCCTTGCTCTACACAGTGGATGGTTGCTCCAAACCTGTGACAGTAACTGCAGTGCTGCATGATGGACAAAGATAAGAGTAGTGACATAAAACTTCAGTATCACGACCCCCAATGAAATGTGAGTGCAGACCAGCATGGGCGTTGCAGGGACGCCCCTCTATTAGTGTATCCCTACATTTCACACATTTCTGAGACCACTGAGATCCTGTAGTGTTAGAATGTGCTTTTAATACAAACTTGAGTGATTATGTCATTGTATGTTATCAAAATTATTTTTTGCACAAGATAACTTGGGCAAAGGGTCAAATGTCTAATGAAATGAACAGGTAGATTGCTTACAGTTAACCAGCCCAACAATGTTTTTGGACGCCTGTGATATGGGGGCATTTGGATTTGTAACATCACACTTTGGTCAACATCATCTGATGTATCAGCAGCTTAACACTGAGTACAACTAAGTACAAAGTAAATCCTTCCTAACTTCACACAAACACTGCATTTAAATGTACATAACAAAGAAGAGAAACATGAAAAAGAAAACAAAATCAGCAAGATTTTTAACTTCAGATGATGTTACGATTTAGTATTGCCATTTCAGCAAATGTCCTGCCAGACTGTGAAGAAATATGGCTGTCCTGCATTGTGTACAAGAGGAAAAAACAGAGAGGAGAGAGGATTCTACTGCGGCAGACACTTACCTGAGTGATACCTGAGAACACAGCTTTATCCACATTCAGGAGTTGAAAGTTTTCGTTTTGGCACACACCATCTGACCATGCAGCACAGCAATGATGCGCTGTTGTGTGACCTGTGGTGCATAGAGTGAATGACAAGACGTACATGGATGACTGAAATCCAATATGTTTGGGATGTTTGATCACAGGATATACTTTTTTGGGGGGATTGGAGAGCTAATATTACATAAACAGCCATATATTATACAGATTTGCAAATGGTTGTATATGCCACTGAAAAGAGAACTAGTCATTCAATACATTCTACTGACATTCATCTCATCAGAGGCTGTACATATTTGTACAGACAGAGCTTTGATACAACACGACTCACTGAAATATATACCTACAATACTGATGAACTATATATTTGCAAAGTGATGCTGACTTGAGCAAAGTTGATTTCCTGAGACCTAAATTTTGATTTAATTGATACAAGGCTTTCTTCTTTTCATGGAAATGAAATGGCTCATCTTCTTCAGCTCACTGCCCTCCCCCAACCCCCCCCCCCCAAAAAAAAAGGGGGGGGGGAAATAATCAAAAATTAATATATAACGTGCTTGTATGTCTGAAATTTACCTGATGGTTCAAACAGAGTATGTAGATCGGGTTCCTCCGCATGACCTACATGGCTGAGCTCATCCATGCCCTCAAGAGATGGGTCCTTGATGGAGTCAGGGTTGGTTCGCCGTGGTGATTTACTCCTGTCCCTGCTTCAGGGCGATAGAGCAGAGTGAGGGGAAAGCGTTATTGTGGAGTCTTCAAAAAATAATCCACAATAAACGATGGTGAAGTAAAAATCATTATGCTTTTGCAATCAAAGTATGAATCTTGAGTGTCTTGAGATTGCGTCTTCATGATGATTCTCTTTTTTTTTTTTTATAAAACACTTCAATCATCAAAGAATATTTGTTTAATCTTTTAAAAACAAATATGTCTCTGAAAGTATCAGCAATATCTCACAGATTTGATCTTCTATATGAAAAATAACCTTGGTGACATCAAAATAAGCTTCATCAAAGACATAAGTTTAGAGTAGCAAGGATGAACTGCATGAAATGTGGACAAACAGTCATGTGTTGACACATGAATCATAAAATTTCCATCTCCACTTGAGTGGTACTATCAACAATACAGCAATTATTAAAAGTGGATAGACATTGGAAAATTTGGGCTTCTTTACAAGACTATCGTGTTTGTACCTTGCTAACTGCTGTTAGCAAGGTATATGGAGCTATTTATGTGTGGGATAAGAATGAGAAGTTTTTCTTTGTATGTAACAGTGATTGGAATCACACAGTGTTGTTACCTCTGTGACTTAGGAGGACCCCGCGCTCTACGCCATGTGAGGTGCTTCTGACTCCTCTCATGAGGACTGTATGCTGTGTCGTCGTCATGGTTTCTCTTCGGGCGGGGCAAGGGCTTCCGGAAGGGATTGAATCCCGGGGTAGGGTCAAAGCGCAGCAGGTCCCCCTGTCCCAACAGGCTGCGTTCACCGCAGCAGCACAGCGAGCAAGAGGGCTCACTGCTACTGGAATAGGATGCGTGATGAAAATTGATTTCGTTAGTTCTGCCCAGTTACCAAATTCAAAAGACTGGTCAACATATGGCTGTCCTTTTTCTGTAAACAGTTTATCCATGTCGGGGCATGTAGTGTATATTTCTTCAATGAGCTATCACCAGATAGGCTTTAAGCATCTTCTTTGAAATATTCATGTGTACACAATTTCCTCCTTAACATGCATTATTTCATCTTGAAGGTCAGCTGCAGTTCCCTGGATAATTCCCCTCTCCCTATAAATATAACATACTGGCCTGGCAAGAATACTGGAAATGTGATCTTTATAGTTCAATGTTCAAAAATTTGTTAAATCAATGCAGTGCCTCTTCCTGAAGTGTGTATGACTGCACTATATTTGCCATGATTTCTTTAAATATCCTGCAAATGAAATAAGCATGTGGGGTTTACCAGGCTAATCTAAATCCATACAGTGATACACATTACTTAATCTGTGATTTTTCACTTGCAATCCACTCATTTGGCATGACTGAACATGTCCATCCACTGAGAAATCACTGTGTTCACAATTCACTGAACTAGCCAAACAGTCAAAAACTATGATACCTTTGGCTTCCTTTGCAGTAAGTAGTGATTGATTAAAAAACAACATCAACACCACAAAACAAAGAAAGAAGAATACACACAAAAGGCACAAAATGTTGCAACTTACCCATTATTACACACTTCCATCATGTCCCCCTCATACTGGTTCCCATCTGTAACAACCATCCCATAACCTCCCTGGCCCAGGTGGCCAGGGCTGACCCCCCTATTGCTCAGTTCAGGCGAGGTCACCCCACTGTCTGTTGCAGCACTGTACGAGTCCAAAGATTTGACCAGTGACTGGTCACTAGAAGTCCTCTCTACAAGTTGTTCTGCATCATCCCCCACATTGGACACGTCTCCGGGGTCATCGTCCAGTGGCTCGTCATCCATAATTTGTTTGGGGGCCGGGGAGGCGTCCGCCTCTGGCCCGGCCGGAGTTGTTTCCATGTTTATTGCAAGATCTGTTGGCTCGTCATCCCCTGTACCCTCCAATCTACAGAAGATGTGAAAAGTAAACAGGGTTTGCAGCTCACAAGCTGTCCTCATAAATTTCATGTTTCCTCACTCCTGCTCACTTATCAGAAAACCTGTAAACCTGATAAAATTCCTTAATGAAAAATGCTTGACTGCTTTATTGATTTTTAAGCATAGAGTTGTTCAAAGTCCATGAATTCAATTTATTCTGTATGCATGGAATGACCCATCAGTATTGTGTTTTGCACTCATTCTACTTTTAAGAGTAGTCATTGACAATTCAGCCACTATTCACTCCTTATAAACACTCAAACTGCAGTTCCTGTATACCCAGATTCTTTACATATATTTCATATTTTCCGAATACTTGTTAAATATCACCACAACAAACAAACATCAATTTGTTGTGTCCTGTTGAAAATGTACAACAACATCAAAAAATATCAAAGAGACCTTTGAAGAACACTAACAGAAGTAACTAGAGTATTAGATTAGATTCACGACGGTAGGTGGTAAATGTAGTGGAAGCACTCACCTCAGACCCCTTCGTCTTTCATTGATGGCATACGTCTCACGTTTTGGCCGTCCCCGTCCTCTACGTTGTGGAATCTCCACGTCCATCGGGACCTGAAATGGAAAGTCGACAATCCACTGAAAACATGAAGAGTTGGAATCAGATTACACAACTTCTCTCTTTCTTGACATAAATCCTGGCCTTTATGATTATTTTCATCATCAAGGTGTGAAGTTTTGTAGAGCGCATGTACTGTACGGGATGAGTTCTTTTCCACAGCCTCGTATGCAGAAGAGCAATATCCGGTAATGATTAAGTGACTTCCTAAATTCTTGTTCCCAAAAAGAGTACAAGATGTGCTGAGTACAAATTGTGCTATGTACACTGCTGAATAAGTCTATTAACAAAATAACTTTAATCTGGCTAGATGGGATGACATGAGCAGGAGGGGGAGGAAGGAATACCCTGCACTCCGTATTGAACAAATTGTTGTACAAGTGAAAATGGGTCCCTCGAGTTATTAAGGATGTACGGCCTATTTTCAATGATTGTAATGAAAACACACAAGCAGGACTTACCTCAGGTTCTGGCTTGGGGCCAAGTCTTCGCCTGCGTCCTACAGAGCAAGAATTTCCAATACGTGCAAAGTCAGAAAATATGCTGATACATCAGGATTTTATTGGCATAAGACAAGATGATATGCAAAATGAACATCTAATTGTACATATGACATAATCTGACATGATTGGCAACAAGCTTGTTATCCTATCAATAAACTTATTTTGTTCCTCAAATTTGTCATTTCCATGACATTTGGAAATAGGTAGAAAAGATTTTCTTTTTGATACTTCAAAACTTCTTGGAAGATGTGCTCACACTTTAATAAAATTAGTTTTACTGTTTGAAGTTTTTATCATAATCTTAGTACACTACTGTTTCTTAAACCTTTTGCATAAAAGAATCAATCCCTTATTTACAATGTACATGTTACATTGCATGTCTTTTTGCAATAAGCAGCGTGTTTTATGAAGTGAGTTTCAATGAAGTTTTATCAGTTTGCAAAAGCTATGCCAGCAATATATTAGGAAATGTGTACCTGCTCTAAAATGCTTAGTTAACAGGTTTACTGTTGACAGCGACTGATGAAGATGACGACACTGACTGATGGCTACAACAGTATAATTGAGTAATGTGTAATGCTGTGGATTCACAATTCAGGGCAATGCCAGCATTGTGTCACTACAAGAAAAAAAAAAATACAGTGTACAGAGATATACATGAATATATGTAAATCTCACATCAGTTACATTGTATTGTTCAATTTGCCTGACTTAACACAGTGCACTGTTCTACAGTTTTGTGATCATTCTGCCCCATTCCTATGATAAAGAAATATAACAGACAACAATGGATGCATGAGACTAAATGTAAAGTGTTTTAAAAATTCATTTGTTTTATATTTAACTGCTACACCCTATATTTGTACGTTCACAGTGTTCATTGTACATGCACATAACTACTGTACATGTGTACAATGTTGCATGTTGACTTTAGATTCTTGTAATCTTTTTGACATTATACCCCTCAATGCTCTCTAATGAGACAAATTTTGTAACAAAATGAAAGTCAGATTTTTGGAGGCACTGCATTGCTTTCATAAATGCATTTAGTTTGACATACATTGTACAGGTGTACATGTGTATCTGGATGACAACAAGTACACATTGTAGTCCACCACTTTCCTTCCTTCTATTTGTCTCCACATGTATTTCAGCAAACATTTTAATCATGTTTAATGCCATATTGCCCTCTGAAATACAAATTATAAATGCCTAAACGAGCTGGTACAGAGTATAGAATCTAAAGTGCAACTCTGGTCCATATTCAAATTAAATTTGATAAAAGTGTAAATGGAACACACAGAATGGGAAAGGTTACATCAGATTACATACAGTAAAGGATGTAGTGATTTTTACATGTATTCATAAAGTAGTGATGGTGGTCACAAGCAACTTAATGCAACTTAGAGGAGGTGATGTCATAATTACTTAAGTTTCCTGGTACTCTTAACCCTAATCTTCAATGGGTAATTTGCAAATTATGTACATGTAATTCAACAAGTACAAGGTATGTTCTGTGCATCAAATTATTGTAGTGTGGTAGTAACTGGCTATGATGACTCTCAGGGGCAAGGGGGTGTAGTTACTACTGTACATCATCAACAACAACAAAAAGTGCTTAAAGATACTTCTTGCTCACAAACTAATGAGAGTAATGTGGTGATGACTTATCTCCCTTTCAAATTTACATGAGAATGCAACCCAGATACAACAAACATTTGTACAATGTATCACTATTCATTGAAAAGTCAATGAAACTGTACAATTCTGTAACCATTACATCCTCTGTCAGACAGCAGTAATAGTACTACAAATCTGTTTCTCTGATTTTACTAAAAAATATGGGATCTTTATACACTTTAAGGAATTCAAGTGGGAAAATTATCCTTTTCTACGCCTGTGCCACAAGCCACAGGTGTATGTATGTACATGTATGTATTTGATAAATCTGTTTACAAATGCTATAGTGCACAAATGTATACCTTGAAAAGATTTGCATGTACATAAATGTAGATGTCAGATTGATATGACATGAACATGTTGGGCACAACTGATGTTTGTGTGTCAAGTATTCCAATGATGTACATGATGTATATTTCTACCATGTGGGGAAAAAATTTTCAAAAATAATATGTACAGTAGTATTGTACAGTACACGACAGATATCACAGGATCTAGTGTATGACTATGATAACATAGGTGGTGATATTTTTGCATGTAACATGCAAAAATATCACCACCTATCTTGATCGCATTAAATTTACAGTCATTAGTGCACTTATGATAACCTCAGCGTAAATTGTGAAAAAAAAAAAAAAAATCTTGTGAAAATTTCAGTGGCCTCCTCATTATTCGCAAAGATATTTGTATGTGAAAATGACAGCTTTTACAGTACCTGGTATGTTACTGCAGGTACCAAATGACAAAGGATTTATTGAACAAATTCATAAGTGACTGTCTCTGCTGTGGAGCAAGTTTTGTTTTCACTCCACTGTACTGTACATCATACCATTTATTGTGTATGAAAATGGATTGCCTCCATCTTTTTATATTTGTTATTGCTGTGGAAAATATAACAAAAAAATCAAGATATTTGGACACTGCAGAAAAAGAAAAAGAGATTTGCCATTCCTATATTTCAGTAGGACAGGAGAAAAGGAAAAGCATTCTTAAAAGGACAAAAAAAAAAAAAAACCCTCCTCTTCTAGGAGTATGTACAATGTACATGTAAGTGAAGTTACATGACATACATATATACAATGTGTACAGTGTATGTTCCATGATCGATAAAAACAAATGCACATACAACTGTGACATTTAGATGAGGTACACATTTCATACATATACTATACATAGGATACTGTAAGCACCATACATTTTGGGGCCATATTATTTTGCAGATAAAAATTTTGGATCAACAATTTTGCGAGTGGTTAGATTTGCAATTCATAGCAATGGCAATGCAATGAGAAGAAGAAAGTATCATTGCTTTTCAAGAAGCAAAGTTAGTGACATCATGACCTTGGAGACAATGTATGTACATTGCATTTGTGGTAATAAAATCAGCACAAAATATAGGGCGTGTACAGTACACTCTCACATATCAAGTCACGATAGACTAGACATGCAATTCTCACCTGACATTCTCTCTGAATCTGCTCCAGTGATTGGTTAGTGGACCAGCACAGAGAGCTTACTTGGAGAGCTAGGGTATTTATTACAGCATGATAATGGCGTGGTACAGGTGTGATGGTGTAAAAGCGATGAAAGGGTGTGAATAGCAGCCGATCAGACAAAATCTAGCATGTAATATGCAAAGAGGGAATTAGAGTTCCATTAAATACTGAAAGTATAAAAGACTGATGACACTGCAAAAGCTACATATAACTTTTCATATAAAATATAGATGCAAAATGCCATATTGCAAGATCTTCAGAAAATAAAGTACAGTGTTATATGCTAAAAGACCATAAAAGAATTAAATGTACATCATGTATCACACATGGTACATGTAGCACCGTCTAGACAATGCCACACAAACTGTTCTAGAATTGTCCTTGAGCTTGGATACACAGTACATTGTAAATGTATACAATTTAGAACATTTTTAGCAGAGCTCAAACTTCTCTGGTAGTTTCTGTGCCGTAGTAAATTAAGCCATTTTTGATTGTCGGGACAACTAAAACTTTGTTTACAGGGCACATGTACATTTGTAAGGTTCAAGGCCTAACTATAAAAATCACAATGTATCATCTTATTATTATTGTATAATTTATAAGCCAGTAATTTTACTTTAATATTTCCTTGTGAAGGGCATCTTCAAATGAAAGTTGTCATAATCATCCCAGATAGTTTAAAGGGAATAGTTTTGGTTGAGACCTAACTTCAGGTTTCTAACATTTTTGTTGAGATAATGAGAAACCTCTTATGAAATGTGAAAGAGCATGTAATTCCAAGAGGAATTCAACGTTTATTTAATGAAAATTGGTTTTGAAATGGCCGAGATATCCAAAACAGAGCAATCCTAATAAAAGTTGGGACCCATCTTTTATTATGACTACCGGTACTTTGTTTTACTCTGTTTTTGGATGTCACAGCGATACAAAAACCAACTTTCATCAAATAAACTTTGAATTCCTCTTAGAATGGTATGCTCTGTACTATTTCATAAGTGGTTTCTTGGTATCTCGCAAAAAGTTAAAAGCCTAATTCTCGTCTCCACCAATATTATACCATCCCTTTAAGGTCGGTTGATATGGTATTAAAACAAAAGTATCATAATTGCTTCATTGTTATTTGTAAACGTGGTTGAAACAGAAAATGATATTAAAACAAGTCTAGAAGAAGCAATTCAGAAGGACAAGAAGCTGATAAATAAGATTTAGCAGGAAAAATATATGTGACCCGCTACAACAAAATGATCCTAAAGTCGGGCAGGGTCGATTATTTGAAAATTGCGTGACACAATTCCCCAATCTTTCTGCTTTAAATTGATATATAACACGTCTTATAAAAATAATCGGTTGCGGAGATATCGATGTTTAAAAGAGAGCATGTCAAGACGTCTGGGAAATCACTGTTTCGAGAAAAGCGCCCTAAAAGTTGTCCTTGCGACGCAATCACAATCAAGAGACACGCAAGTCAGTATTCACCTCCGGACAATAGAAGTTAAGCCCTAGCAACCCAGGGGTCGCACTTAACTTTTTTTTTTAACTAGCCAGGCGGACTACTTAGAATCAATTTTGACAGACGCAATATTTTGGCTAGCCAGACGGACTAGTAACTTCAGAATTTTATGATTTTTAGCTAGTCCGATGTGATTTTGGGTGGCCAATGGCCAGCGGACCATTGCCAATTTCGAACCCTGCAACCCCCGAAATGCTCATTCAAACACAGCGTCGGCGGTCTCCTCACCGACCAATCAGTGACCAGGATGTCAGGAGAAGCGGCTAGGCAGAGCGCAACCCGCCCGCACGCACCAGTCGACTGGGCAGTGTGCGAGCTTCACGCTTCGGTTAGCGGCAAGCAGCAAACTGACCAATGAGATCACTCTGGTCGTTGTTAGGGGCGGAGCCTATGTGTGGCGCTCAATCCAAACGTTCGAACCAGTTTCTGCTTCGTTGAAACGCCAAAAAAAAACATGGCCCAAAAAAACTCAAATTTTTGGTCTTTCCTTTCATCATTTGGCTTCAAAATTTCGACAGATGTTAGAAGACATGTCAGACTCTAATAATATGTCAAATTCACAAAATTGTAAGTTTTGACCAATTTTGATGCTCTAACTTCAAACTCGATTTTCACGGATTCGACCGTGCGCGACTTTAGGACCATTTTGTTGTAGCGGGTCACATATGAAAAAAAAATGAACACTGTTTTCTACAGTTGTAGTACAATGTGGTCTGTCATTCAGTATCACTCCAGACATTTTATACTGTACAAATGTAGGTACACTTTTGTGTATACTCATGTCATACATAAGTCATGCACATCATGTTTTCCTTTGCCAGCATCACAAAATATGTATTTTCAACATACCTGGGTACTTCCTAAGTATATTTGATACTAATATAAAATTATGATGAAGCTGCAAGATATTTTTCTCATTTTGTTGGCTTAAAATCAAAACACTACTTGCTATTGTATGTATCTACCAACTTTGTGTGCACATACACTGCATGGTGAATGAGTTCATGATCATTCCAGGTAAACAGCAAATACAGTAGATTGTACGTAATTTGTACACTGTACACAATGTAAGTGCATTTTTGATGATTTCATCACAAACATGTACAAGTACATGTACATCTACTAATATTATGTAATAATTCTCTAATTGTATGGACATAAAAATTCAATGTATGATAAATTATGATGTAACAATGAACAGATTGTAGATGACACCTAAAGCTGTACACACAGGTAGTTGTGTGTCATCAGGCAGAAACAAAGATGTAGAATATAAGCAGGCAGCATTGCATTTATAGAAAATTGTTAGACTTTGACAGAAAGGTAGTTAGTAGCCCAGGGTTGAAGCCATCACACATCCATCTACATGTACACGTACAGTACATCATACATATCCTTGCAAAGCATGACACAGTCAATGAAAGCAAACCCAGTAAGGGGGTGGTATAGTTTTGGTTGAGATGGGCCTTCAGGTTTCCAAATTTTTGTAAAATAATGAGGAACTTCTTAAAAACATACAATTCTACAAGGAATTCAACATTTATTTGATGAAAATTGGTTTTGAAATGGCTGAGACATCAAAAACGAAGAGGTCACTGATAAAGGGTGGGACCCACCTTTTAAATGATGACCACTTTGGTTTACTTTTGTTTTGTTTTGTTTTTTTTTGTTTTTTTGATATCTCAGCCATTTCTGAACCAATTTTCAAAGAAACTTTGAAGTCCTCTAAGAATTATGTGCTCTTTTCGTAGTAGTTTATAAGTGGCTTCTAATTGTTCAATTCTGAATCCCTAATTTCAACCAAAACTTAACCATCCCTTTAAAACACATACAACAGCAACATTCCTTTATTCATCAAGCAAATCAGGATTCCTAGATATAATGTGGGAGTGTTTCATTTGGACTATTTGTTCTACTCCAAACTCTGTTTATATCAACAACAACAACAAAAATTAAAATAAAGCAAAGACATCATAAAGCATGGAGAGGATAAAGTACTTCTACACTACAGATATCATTAAAACTTTTTGCTCAGTAACAATGAACAAGAACTACATGTTGTACTGTACAAATTGTACATACATGTAAATAATAAGCAATTTTTATACATAGTGGTACAAATATCTTACAAGTCATAATGTAGTACAGTACAGTACATGTGTTTAGTAGTGTACATTCATTTTCTTTTTTGTGTACATTGATCAGCAGTGTGGGCTCAACAAATCCCTGTATACAAACACGTTACTATAAAGATAGCATAATCATAATTTTTTCATGGTTGGCAATTCGCAAATTTGTGTCATTTCGCGAAAAAGGCCATTAGTTCTAAATTGTGATAGTTTCATGCCGCAAGTGCTTCTACCTTTACAGTACTACAAGTACAATTTACCTCACTGAATTTTGATTTATAGATCATTCTCAGCTGTAACCCAAAAATGGTGCAGATCCTAAACTACTGTATACGCCATATATTTCACGAGTCTAAATTTTCGCGAATCAGGAATTCTCGACGATTTCGCGAGTGATTAAATTCATGATCGTGGAGTCCTGTACTGAACTGAGAAGTGTACACATGTACAACTGTACATTGTACGTATGGGATTGGGCCAGGGCAAGGATATCAAAAGAAGGAAGTCTGCTCAGGCCAAGTTGTCTCTTGCACCATACCATCAAATTGTCATTACGATTGCTAATCATTTTGTTTTTCTTACGTCCCAAAGTCGGGTTGCGTCTTATACACCTTATACACCTACATGTAACTTATACCCTAACTCTAACCCTAATCTTTACTCTAGCCTTATCACTAGCCAGTATTTAGCCAGGGGGTAATTGTCCTCGGGGTCAATCTTATTTGTAAATTTCAGGAGCATTTTCATTGACCCCAAGTGTTTTCATTTTTCTACCATAATAAAATAGCACTTGACTTACCTCTTTACGAAAGAAGGGGAATATTATCCTAAACAATTGTATGCAACAAGTCGATGGAATGTGTACGTATGTACTTTCCATGAAAAAAAAAATTATGTGGAATTCTCAATATATTTTCTTCATATTGTTGTCCAGAATGACATCATGAGTACCATGCAGTCTTCCAATATCCAGCAATGATGCCTGGGACCAAAACATTAAAAATTCATAACTTTTGAGTCAATAGTCTGATTTTACTCAAACTTTCACTGATGTGTTCTACTAATTGCTGCTTTCACTCAATCCACATTTAAATTTGGCTTTGGTTTCCTTTCAGGCCCGAGGGGGTACCTTAGGAGTATGTAATACATGTACACCTGTGCATTCTGCATATTAAAGGGGCATAGTCCCGGTAGTGTAGATGGCGCTGTTGATGACAATGCCGATCATCGTTAGCATTGATACGAAGATTACCGAAGTTGAGCTGTCAACAAGAGTAAAGTGCGTAGGTGTTGCTAAGTAGCGTCGCCTTTGTTGTCTTCTTTGCGCATCGCGCAGTCTGTAGTAATGCCAGGGTGCGTGCATATGTGCTTGTTAGTGACATCACAAAAGAAGTTTGCTAAAGCTGTCATCCCCCTCAGCCGATTCATGAGCCGAACTGTGATCGGACCACTGACTACAGTGAATCGGACTTCTTCAGACTCGGGAAAGTGGGCTAAAGCGTAAGCGCCAAAGAGAAGTCGATAGCGTAGGTCTCTATAGGAAACTTGCGCCGTGCGCCCGCGTACACATTTGACTAAAACACCGGGACCATGCACCTTTAAGTGCCTGCATGTGTAGATGTACAGTGTAGGCAAATACATACTTGGTACTTTGTATAGCACACTGTAGTAGTTTGCACGAGTTAAAGGACAAGTCCACCTTCATATACATTGTACGCTGTACATAAGGATTGAGAGAATGCAGCAATATCAATGGAACACATCGGTAAAAGTTTGAGGAAAATTGGACAATCCGTTCAATAGATGTGAATTTTTGAAGTTTCAATGTTGCTATCTGTGGATGAGAAGACTACTGCAGCTTTAGTCCAGGCTAGAAGGCACCCAACCTTGTTTTTTGATATATACAATGTTTTTTGATGGTTTCTTGTCAATTCGAGGGTGCTGATTCCAAATCCGATTGATGCCACTCGCGTAACCTTGAGCATTTTCGGCAAAATGCAAAAATCCAAAATGGCCGCCAGATATGCTAATTCGGCCGTGATAAACACAATAATGTGCATTATATGACCAATTATTCCACCAAACTTTGTACATTTCTGTTCCTAGAGTTACTCCATCTGCATTTGCAAGCGAATTTTCATTTCATATAGGTTCATTTAACATTTAAAGCTCATTCTTTTATTCAAAATGGCCGCCATTCCTATGCTTATGTACTATATGAATGGCAAAACATATGCATGGAAATATAGAACAAATTTACTGTATTTCCAGTCCCGTATAACCTACGATATCATGAAGTGTTGCATGTGCAATATGTTGGGTGTCATTTACAATATACAGGGGGCCTACATATATGAGCATTTGATATTCATAAACCTTACGATGTTGAACACAATTTCTTATATATTTCATTTTGTCTCAACAAAAGTCTTTACAATATAAGTTCAGTAAACGTCAAGGAATCAATATACCATCATATTCTACATGCCGGTTGAGTAAAAAAATGTAATACTAACACAATATATTAAGGAGCCTAGATACATGGTATTTATCAAATAATGTTGAAAATGGAGGGGAAGCTAGAAAGCTTGTAATATATGCATTCCCCTAAAATCATACAGAAAAATCCTATACAGTAAGTGCAGAGATACATGGTTGCAGACAAAAACACGTCGGACATTAATGACACAACTAAAAACCCTTTACATTGTAGATTTTTTTTTTCCAGCAAGGAGATGGGGGGGGGGGGGGAGCAGTCCTGAGGCGAGTTCGAAATGGATCATAACCTCCATCATTTTGATATGATTTGATTTAGAAGTGCCGCCTTGATATTATCGAGCAAACCTGATTTTCTTCTTGAATTAAAACAATAAAAACTGTTGAAGGCATAAACGGAACTGTCCTAATGCAATACCGTACAAACTGTTCATTAAACATCAACCAAGGAGCAATGTGAGATACCTCTTTTAGTTCTCTCACAGTTCCCAAGTGTTGATAATATAAACTTTGAAATCATGATCTCATTCAGTCTTGTCTTAAAACTAAAACTGTTATTTTTATTGTCTTTAAACAACCCTTTAATTGTATGTTTAGCAGCAGGCGACATTAGCCCCAAATTTGCAGAATTCTCAGGCTAAAGATGCGTATTAGTCCTGCAATTGTTTTAATTGCAACCACATCTGGTGGTGTTCAGCACTTCCTCAGGGGTCAGAGGGCGATTACTTGTCATTGAAACAGGATGAAAACATGAAGACTTGCTTGATCAACACCCGTTGAAGCCCTGTGGCTTTGTTGCCAGGCCAGAGACAGTGTTGTAGGTAACTTGGGTGGTATCAGAGATGACATCAGACCAGCATCTGCCCCAATCTGTTTTGGGGTCAAAGCTTTCAAGTTACAGTAGGGAAATCTAGGGTTGTGGGATTTCAGGCGCATTGATGGCAGGTTGTTCAAGGGGGCATTTCATGAAGTGTTTTGTCAGATCTTTTCTTTTTGACAAACTGTTATAAGCTATTAAATCCTTGCATCTGATTGGCTGAGAGCAAATTTGTCAGACAAATTTGTCAGACAAAACGCTTCATGAAATGCCCCCCCCCCCATGCTATCGTGTTTGGAAGGTCAGGGTATGCGTTGATGGCACTGGTGACACTGGCCATCCTTTCCTTCCAGTGTGAGGGAGAGTGATCGAGTGCCAGTGAAGGAGGGTGGACTTCCTCAGCCTATGCTTGGAAGGCTTGCCAGAGAGGGCTACCTTGAACATAGCGTTGGCAAGATGGTTACTAAGATGGAAGGCATGGGTCTGATGATAATCTAACAAAGGTTGGGGCAAAGTCTCCAGAAGATGAAGTAATCCACTATTGTCTTGAGATGGGTCAGTACTCGGCTCATGTCATCCAAGGACTTTCTATGAGACGTATAGGCAAGATCATCTGCAAACTTCCTACGTGAAGTGAATGTAATGTCACCACATACGTTAAAAAGACCTCTAGTGGAGTTAGTTTGCAGCCACCATTAAGGAGGCCATCATTCAGAGTCCTAACACAGCTGGTCTGGTTACCGAGAGCAATCCTGAATCTGCAAATGCTGAAGATTAAAGACAAGCAGTGTGAAGTTGTTAGAACACTGCTTTCAGAATGAGGAAGCACTGTACAGATCTCAGAGTCTCCCTCGACATCATAGGCCTATACTCAAACACATTCACTCCGAAAAAAAAAACGGTGGTAAAATTCATCGACCATATATAATTCATCTGGGTTAACATCAAAAATTTTGGGGCATTGTTTTCATTTCAGAGATTTGACAACAGGAAGTGAGGTGGTCCCTTTTTCCACTTTCCCCTGCCTCATGTTCTTTCTCGGATGAGGGGACTGAAAAATTTGTATAATATCGCTTTTAGATAATGTAGAACAGGGCAGTTAATTGGAAATTTCATTTTTGTCATCATCTAGGATTCAGCCTTTTAATTCAGTAAATCAGAATGAATATTTTGATGTTGAACATCTCAAGGCAAGTAAGTATCAAATGTTCATGTCTAATAATTCCTGATAAACGATCTTGATCTTGGCGTCAATTCAAGTTTTGGTGGATTTTTCCAAATACCTATAGGGAAAAATTCAGATTGAGGTAGAAAATTTGGATGTTTGCATCAAAAAAATAAAACAGCCTTTGTTAGTAACAACCTTCTGATTTATAATCAGGACACAAATTGGTAAACAGAGTACCTGAGTGACAGAAAAAAAAAATATTTCACACGCTCTGCCGTTCATATTGTACAGGGGTATATGAGTGGCATCCATTTTGAAATTTTGTATTAAAAAGAATATAATAAGCCTAAAGACAATAAACTTTCAGTTTGTTTCCTTGTTTGCTTGCTTGTTTTGCTAGTGGCACTCATCAAATTTGTATTGCACATGCAAAACTTGATAAAAGCGTAGGTATGTGACTGAAAATTCGTCTTCTGTTTCTATGCATACTTTTTGCCATTCATATAGTACATGAGTATAGGAGTGGCGGCCATTTTGAATTGAAAATAAGCTTAAAATACTAAATGTACCCCTTCAAATGAAAAAATTTCTTGTATGTGCAAGTAGAATTACTCAAGGAACAAGAATTTAAAAAACTTTGATGGAATAATTTGTCATAAAATTGACATAACTGGGATTATCATGGCCAAATTAGTATATCTGGTGGCCATTTTGGATTTTTGCGTTTTGCCGAAAATGCTCAAGGTTACGCGAGTGGCATCAATCGGATTTGGAATCAGCACCCTCGAATTGACAAGAAACCATCAAAAAACACTGTATATATCAAAAAACAAGGTTAGGTGCACTTTCTATGGAGCCTAGCCTGGACTACTTGTGATGTCATGTGCATAGAACCGATATTAGGAAAGTATAAAGAAAATTCAACATACAAATGTATTTTCACTTTTTTGCATAATAATACATACAGAGCACTTGGAGCTAGTGGAGGGAATGTGCACTCTTTTCTAAACCTGAAATTTTGTGGAATTCTCTTTATATCTGCCTTAAATACCGTTCTACGCATGTGACATAATACACTCTCGTACAACTGTAGTCTTTTCATCCAGCAGTGACTGTGCAGAAACCTTAAAAATTCATAAATTTGGAATGGATTGTCAAATTTTCCTTAAAAACTTTCACTGATGTGTTCCACTTGCACTATACAGAGCTGCGTTCATTCAATCCTTATTATACATATGAATGTGAACTTGTCCTTTAAATGGGGAAACTCAAAATTTGTACACATGGAACAGTATATCCCTGATTGTTCGTGTTTTCATCCATACTCTACATGAAGTAATATTTTTTACTAACTAAACTGAATGTAAATATCATCAAAATATAGAAAAAATGGAATGTTTTTGGAAACAAATTTATAATATGCATATAATATGCAGGTAACCAGGCATATGGAATATGCCTGGTTACCTTGAGCAAACTATCATACATAACATGTACCCCCAGATGAAACCTCTTACAAATATGAGTGTGCGTGTGTGTGTGTGTGTGTGTGTGTGTGTGTGTGTGTGTGTGTGTGTTGCCAAAATGGAAAAGGTCATCCTATAATCTACAATAAAACCTAAATAATCTCAAATACATGTGTACTATTTACATTGTAAGTCATAATTTCTTGTGAAGTATATGGTGAAAGGGATGGTACAGTTTCAGTTGAGATGAGGCTTCAGGTTTCTAACATTTTTTGATGATATTTTGAGATTTAATGAGAAATATCCTATGAAATACAAAAGAGCATATAATTCTAAGAGGAATTAAAAGTTTAATTGGTGAAAATTGGTTTTGAAATGGCTGATATATCCAAAACAAAGCAGCCCTAATGAAAGGAGGGACCCAACTTTTATTAGGATTGCTTTATTTTACTTTGTTTTTGTATATCGCAGCCATTTCAAAATCACCTTTCACCAAGTAAACATTGAATTCCTCTCAGAATTGTTTGCTCTTTATCATTTCATAAACTGGTTTCTAAAGTACCTTGCCAGAAATGAAAAGCTGAATCCTCATCTCAAGCAATACTATCTAGTACCCTATGTACAAATGTACATTGTACCATCCCTTGAATACCTTGCAACTGCTGGACAATTGAACCGTGTAACCAAGATCATCTGAATAAAGCAGTTTGTGCTTCTGATTACATTTAAGTGGCAAAAATAATGGGTAAAAAGTTTGCTACACTGAATGTTGTTTGCACACTTGGTGATCTGCTCTCAACTATATATTTTATGAATCTACAGTACACTGTAAAACGAGGAATATTCGCGTGCTTTTTAATTGGGGATTTTCGCGAGCACCAAGATTCACGAATTAAAATGCACGCGAAAGTTCTTGTCTAAACTATATACATTGAATGCCAGTGGCAGTTCGTGAAAATTTCATGCCGCAAAAAAGGCCTTCGGCTCTAATTCGCGAAAAATTCATGCCGTGAATATATCATGTTTCACAGTATCTCATCATACTGGTATACCACATTCCAGATCCAATAAAATTCCCACGTGCATGGTCAGCCACAGAGTACAAATCTAAACTGTATTAAAACTTTTAACAGCATGCCACCATAAATTCCATGTCAATGCTGTTATGGAGTAGGATGCTGCAAGCATTACTTTCACATGCTTTATTTACCAAAAAAAAGAAAGTATTTAAGAAAAAAAAAATCACATGCTCTATACTGTATATCACCGAGTGCTTTTTAAATTTTCTAGCTAAACAACTGATTCAGATTGCATAAACTTTCTTATCCATTTTTTTTTTTTCTATGTGAGCAGTGGACATTAGCAAATGTTTGCCCCACAATAAGTATTACTCTTGCAGCGTATGAATGCTTCTGGCAACTTCTCTTGTGGTATTTCTACCAACCTGGCTCCATCAGAATTTCTCCCCAAGTACAAAAACTGCCACTATGAGATCATGCCAAAACTCTTTGGACATTGCCTTGGTCTATACTGTACCATGTGATTGTTTGATTGCATTACTAAATTCCTTACCTGACTATAATCAATACACAATTTTTTCCCCCTGGTTGTTTACATCAGCTTAAAGGCACTTACTGTTTACTACTGGGAGCAGTGATTCCAAAAAAAAAAAAATGTTTGAGTTATCATTTTTGATGCATACAGTGTACATGAAGGTCAGTTGTATAACAGAACACTCTACCATTAAAAAAAAAAAATAAGAATAAATTACAAGGACATACAGGGTATCACTATTTTTCTCAATAAGCCATAACTGTCTACAGATGGTCTAAAATACGAATGCTAGAAAGGATTGTTTACATTTTGCATATTTACACTGTAACAATACTGATCATTGCTTATACTGATTAATATATTTACATTAGTTGTTTCTATCGTTAGCTCACATTTAAGAACAATTTTGAAGCACCAAATTTGGTTTTTGTTTCATCCGCAAATGATAAATAGTGCCTTAAAGGCAATGCTGCACACTGGCACTGGTCTGACGGTCCGTGACCAGTAAAAATCACTGTCGGACTAGTAACCTTGGGGCGCTCCTTCACACATTTTTTTATACTGTGGGAGGGCCCTGTGTCAACAGAGTGGTGTCTCTGTACAATGAAAAAAAGAAACACAAATTTAAGCGCCTCTAAAAGTGTCCTATTTTACCAGCAAAAGGCTTACTTTTAAACTATACATACATTCCGTATCTATTCATACTGGTTGTGCACTTGCTCATTTCAAGATTGATCCCATGGTCTTGAAAACACATTTTTCTACTAGTTCATCTCCATACCCTCTGTTCATTCCTTCGTTTTTCGAAACAACCTTTTTGTGGCACACTGTGCATCTGCGATATGAATACAGTTGTAGTTGTATGCATGAAAGCTGCAATGCTTTTAGCCTTTCGACAAGGCCTTTTGCTGTGTAGTAGTGGCGAGCAAAGGGTTTGAGTGAAATGCGCCCAGCAGAGAGCAATCGGATGGCACACGATGTAGCACAGCGAAAAAGCCTGGTCAAAAGGCTACAATGCTACCGGCTAGAGTATGTGCACTAGTTTCAAATCCATCATACAGAGCAGTTGTCATTCTTACAGATTCCTCTCGACCAAATCATTTAAAGTCATCAATATGGACAGAAATGGACTATTGGAGCAGGCTGTATTGGAGGAACCAAATGATCAACATATCATGCTTTCAATAATTGGACTACATGTGTATGTATTCAAATTGAAGAAATTTTTAGTATTCAAGTTGGAATGTAGCAGAGATACTACCCCGTTCAAGACCCAAAGTTCTATCATCCGCAGCTCGAACACTAAAGCGTTAGGGCTGGTCACATTCATCGGACCAGTAATTTTTTCAGGCATGGATCAGTAAAAAATAGCAACACTAGATATCTACTGGTCCAACGGACAGGTTGGACCAGTAGAAGAAATTGGTGTGCAGCCCTGCTTTAAATAGTCATACTGTATTGCAACTTTTTGTCTTTCTAAGCTGGAAGTTCAGCTTACATTTGTACATACAATGTACATGTATACACGTGAATGTATCTTCTTTTTTTTTTTTAAATCTCAGGACATTAAAACACTTAAGACATAGTTGTTAAATTTTCCTTGGAAAACTACTTATTTTGATAATTTGAGGAATTCTGAAAAATTTGTGGCCTTTCATCCATTCAATACAAAAGGTCTACTAGAATTCACTTTTTTTTCACACCTCAAAATATAAAGATGAAAATTTACACAGAATTTTCAAATAAAAGAAAAATAATAATACATGAAAGGAATACAAAGACTTAAAAAGTCAGCAAGCATTGAACATCAAAAATGTATTTGCCAACATGCATTTAAAAACTCACTTGTCCTTTGCTAGTAAATCTCCAATAAAAAGAGTGTCCCCATAAATTGCAGTTGCAATACTAACATTATGCTCTCACACATTTTCATTGACTAAAGTTCATGCTGTGTGTTGTGGAGTGCAACACAAATTCACAAACATCAGATTTTTGTCAATTTTTTTTTGTACATAAAAAAGTATCAGCAGAGTCAAGTGAATAATGATGGCAGCAATTTCAACTGATTAACAAAAGAAAACATGTTGCATTTATACACACACATACACGTATCTTCCATACTATGTACAACAATTAACAAGCATCAGTCAGAAGATTTTCATCAGTCTACTGTTATTTAGACAAGGGAGCAATATTCATAATGAAGTCAAAGCATCTGTTCATGATTATGACGTTGGACTTATTGACAATGGGAATGATCCATGACTCAGGAGGAGCAGGGTGTTCAATTCTTTTATCAGTCAGGTGAACGAAAATATATTTACATTGTCCCTCACACTACAGTACATCGAACAATATGTTGTTACAGCTCTAAATTGTCAGTTGCATACAAGTGTTACATTTGCTTGCGAGTCCTTCAATTCTTGTCAACTGCACATGCAACCTTTGACATTGCAACGCATTGATTGTGTTCCCAAATAAATCATTTTAATTGAGGTTTCTAACATACCAATGCCTTTTATGTTTCTGTCATTCATTCCTCGCAAACTAACAGCATAAAATCCCACTTGATACCAATGTTCATACGGTGATCTCTTCTGCTTCACTTAAATTACTATTACACAGTCTTCATGCTTCAGTTCTATCTACCAACACTAACACTACAGCAATGCACGTATTCTCACTTTCAAACATCACACCCACACACACGCTCTCTCGCTCTCGAAGTCACGTTACAAACACAGAATGTTTGCATGGGATCGCACCACACAGAAAACATCGCCAACATCACGTAGATATCAAAATTGTTTTCAGCATTATTTGAGAATCAGAAAATTGCGTGCTAACTGAAAACATGCGATGGAAATACGGTAGTCAAGATGAATATTAGTGAAGCAAAGCTCAAGCTTCAAGGGCAGCAGCACACGCTCAGCTCTCAACCTCCTCAGCCAAGCGGACGTGTAATTTGTTAATTAAACGATGGAATTTACCTGCATGTACATGCATATTTTGCGTTTCAAATGCAAGTTAGCAACCAATAAAAGGAAAAATAATATAGAACTCACAATGTACGACGTCTCGCAGGAACAATTCTACCGGGATAATGAGCCCGTTTGAAGAAACAAAGGGTTCGAATATTTTCATCACGATTACTTGTCTACTGATGCCGCCATATTGAATGCCTCTTCACCCTTTGTGACCTCCAAAACAGGGAGATTTAAATGAAAAAATGTAGATCCCCTCAATCAGTCGTAAATATCTCTCTAACCTCACAGAGACGGAACATGAATACATAATGTAAATCTTTCTTGGATTAAGACATTCTCTAGGTTTTATCACCTGGAAAACACATTTGATGACATACAGATTTTAGTTACATTACGCGGATGAATCTCATGTTCTGAATGAACCGACCTTTTTTATTATGCTAAAAAATACTACACACACTCGCGATAGCATGCATGCATTGGCAGTGTCAGTGTGCAGGTACCCGTCCGTGGCCGTGTGTGTGTGAGAGAGGGAAGGACCGCCGCTGAATGGCACCAACCTCGCGCAGTTTCTCGTCACAAAAACGATCATTTTTTTTCTAATATTTACGATAATATCGTGAGTTTGGTTTATTGATCTCAAGATGTACCAAATAATATCGGCAAACCATATTTGATAGCAGGGACGGACATGATGTTCGCAGATGAGTGGGGTTCGGAGGAGTTTTTCGTTCGTATTGGTGCGCTGGCGAAATGGATTTTATTACGCAGCCACAGCAAAATGTACACAGCAATAAAGATGGCCTGGACTCCGTCATTGTGCCCCACCCCCGCTTTGAAAACACCACCCAGTATGAATCGTACACATGGCACCAGTAAATGGCCTGCTCAATTCATGTAACACTATGCGAGTTAATTTCTTTCTCCTTACCTTCTTGGGTATCTTTCTTCCATGTATACGTAGATGAAAATATTTGTGGTTTTGTTTTGTTGTGTTTTTATGCTGTACATATGCAATACCACTCAGGCAGGCTATGTACAGAAAAAAAAACAACAACCAGAAAATGAGGTCTCCACGCGGTCTGTCACTTTTATTTTTTGTTTTCCCCGCTGGTCTGCACATAACTATGTATACGAAACTGTTTTATATTCTGGCTCATTAGGCCCTGCTCATTTTTTACTGCAAAAGTAATGCGTAAATCGTCGCTGCATATACTCACTCTGGCAGTGATGCAAATTCTCAGTCGAGAGGAAATCGGAAAAGGTTTTTCGTTTCTTTTAATAGAAAGTTTTATATAATTTTCGGCGAAACTAGCTGTGCAAATTAATACTGTGAACAGAGTTGCTGGATAAATATTGAAGAATATATTATTATAAATAATACACAGCGCCTTCGCTAGTTTTCTCCAGTAAATAGATATAGGCCTAGTGACGGCTGCTGTCAATTGATACAATGTAGCTTATTTGCAAGCAATTCATCCTTTCATTCATTCATTTTATTTCCACACAAGGTTTGATGCGGGCACTTGCTTCAGCCACAGGCTGTTCTTCAACAAGTCCACGGTTAACTGCATGGGTTAATTTACGAACACACAGGAACAATAGGCCTACAAGTGTATATGCATGATATACGCCGATCAAAATGAAGGCCTATGGAAACACAAAACAACATCAAAAACACACCAACAATTGAGTTTACAGGCTACAAAACACGGTTACAGCTCGTTATTCCGAAGGTTCGTTATTCCAAAGGTTCGTTAATCCGAAAATGAAATAAGATTCGCTATTCCGAAGGTTCATTAATCTGAAAATGATATAAGGTTCGCTAATCCGATAATGAAATAAGGTTTGTTATTTCGAAGGTTCGTTAAACCGAAAATGTAATAGGGTTCGTAATTCCGAAGATTCGTTAAAACGAAAATGAAATAAGGCTTGTTATTCCGAAGGTTCGTTGATCCGAAAATAGAATAAGGTTCGTCATTCCGAAGGTCCGTTAATCCGAAAATGAAGAATAAGGCTCGTTATTCCGAAGGTTCGTTGATCCGAAAACAAAATAAGGTTCGTTATTCCGAAGGTTTGTTACTCCGAAAATGAAATAAGGTTCGTTAATCCAAAAATAAAGGTTCGTAAATCCAAAGATAAAATAAGGCTCGTTTATTCCGAAAATAAAGTAAAATTCTTGTAGTGACAAAATATGGTGATGTAATTACTGTACTGTCTTATACGTTCGTTCATACGTGTGAGCATAATGTGTGAATACGTGTATTGAGGTAAAGTACATAAAACCTTTGAAGTAGCCCATCTTATTCGCTCTCACCCCCATTATCTTCGCCTATTGAATAGCCTCACGTTTGTCGGTAGTCTAAAATTCATCATTATCATCATAACGATTCATGAGAGTCATGTTCACTTTGAAAAGGAGATGCCAGCATACTCATACTCTCTTTGGACTCATAAACACATACGCGCGCGCACACACACACACACACACACACACGTGTACGTAAACAGGCACACACAAACACATGCGATTCCATACAAACTTTTATCAGCGACGTAGAATGCCGTCGTAATTTGTAATTTCATTTGTGCATAATTTATGTATTATCAATGATGAAAGTAGAGGTATTTTCTCCTTCGGAGGATGAACTCGCCCCTCCCACTCCTTCTTCACTTCTTCATAATTGACAGGGTAATACATTCATTTTGAAATGATTACCATAAATATTTTGCCACTCCAACATGTCTCAAGCAGGAAAAAAAACCCACACACATACAGTCATGCGTGGACTTAAAAATAAAGGCTATTAAACAAATAAACATTCATATATACTCAACAAGCAGATTTCAAATGTAACATCTCTTTTAATAAACTTCACTGTGAAGAGTGGAATGTAATCGAACTTGTCCTACCGATCAGTCACTATAGGTAAGAAATAATTTGTGCATGAATTCAATGAGAAGTTAAGTGCAGTTTTCCACTTGTTTGTGTGACATGGTAACACATGAAATTCAAAATGTAAGCCAGTGCAATGTATCACTTCCAGCTCTCGTGAGGTAAAGTAAATTGCGTTTTAGCATGCACTCCATTATGATATGGCCTTTGCCATGACACTTAAACTATAGTCGTAATACGTTCGCAGGGTTCTGAAAAAGTTCTATAGTCATGCTTGCATTCGGTTCAAGCCCAGGATATTGCAATCTATACGTTCTTGTGTTATTACAGCCATCAGAAACAGTGAATCTCTTGTGAAGAGTGGAATTTAATGTAGGCCCACATTGTATTTCAGCTTGTTCCCTGTCATTTATTATTACAGCTAGTGCATTTCTTTCATTTTCTCATCTCTTTTAATTTTTATCTATTCCCTTGACTTTACTCTACGCCTTTCATGTGCATTTAGTTATCTATTTTCTAAGAAGAAATGCATATATAGGCCTACATGTATGTATAAAACTTCATGACTATTGTGTACGAAAAGAAACTGCAACTTTTCTGTGGAAAACCCGATTTTGGACACATAGGTAGGTGAACTGTTTGGATATTCAAGTTAGGGTACCCATTGTTAAGTGAAAAAACGAGTTGTGAGTTTGCATGCATATCACTTTTTTTAACTTAAGATTTTTTTTTTTTTTTTTTGGGGGGGGGGGGAGCCGCGGTCACCATCTTAAAAAGGGAAGGCATTCAAAATCAAAGGGTTGCTACATGTAGTATTGGCTGAGATGGAGCTTCAGGTTTCCAACTTTTTTGTGAGATAATGAGAAACTTCTTATCAAAAATTGAAAGAGCACGTAATTCTACTGGCAAGGAATTCAAAGTTCATTCGATGAAAATTGGTTTTGAAATGGCTGAGATATCCCAAACAAAATAAAACAAAGCGATCTTAATGAAAGGTGGGTCCCACCTTTTATTAGGATTGCCTTATATTTTTGGATATCTCAGTCATTTCAAAACCAAGTTTCATCAAATAAACTTTGAATTCCTCCTACATTATGCTCTTCCATATTTCATAAGAGGTTTCTCATCACACACACACACACACACACACACACATCATCATCATCATCATCATCATCATCATCATCATCATCATCATCATCATCATCATCAAAAACATGTTGGAAACCTGAAGCCCTATCTCAACCGAAACTGTACCATGTATTTAAGATCACGTTTCTTTCTATTCCCCTTCCCCCTTCCCCTGCCAGTTCCTCCTGGCTCTGCCGCAGTGTATATTAAGGCAATTACCCCCCCCCCCCCCCGCTAAATACTGGTTAGTGATAACAGAGACTCCAACCCCCAGCACCTTCTGATCTGGAGATTCTCCCGCCTGAAGCCCCTAGCAAACGGGAGACTCCAAGTTGATGTGCGCGAAGCGCGAAATTCCTTGCGGCCGGGGTCCAGTCTTAGGGCTCTAGATGCTCTCTCGTGCTATGTAAGGTTTATTTTTCAACATACGATATGACAATAAGTAAGAAATCACTAAAGCAACGGGAAAGAGCCAGGGCGGGAGAAATCAAATCTCAAGCGGGAGAACGGGGGATTTTGCAAAAAATTATGTGTTTTCGGCGGGAGATCTCCCGTCGAAAGCGGGAGAGTTGGAGTCTCTGTGATAAGGTTAGAGTAAAGATTATGGTGAGGATTAGGTTTAGGGTTAGAGTTTGGGTTAGGGTTAGGATTAGGTTCAGAATTAGGATTAGGGTTAGGGAAGAGGAAAGGGTCCGGGGTATAGGGTTAGGTTAGGGTTAGGGTTAGGGTTAGGGTTAGGGTTAGGGTTAGGGTTAGGGTTAGGGTTAAGGTTAGTAAATGATAATTATTGCGATTCCCACAATCAATGTTACTTTTTAGTCTTGTCCAATAGTATTAATCATTCTCTGCATTAGTCTTATTGTCGTTACTGTTATTAGCATTAAAAATGTGAGGGTGTCTGAAGATATAGGCTATAGAAAAATCATACAGTCCCCAACGCTCTATAAATCTTATAAATCCAATCGCTCAGGTTATTGTTCAGACTGAATTAAAATCAAGATTCTTGATCAACGACACTTCTTCACGGAACACGACGTGCTTTACCTGAAAATATACACGTGTATCATCCTTCCCATCAGCAGAGGAATATCGAATTTTCATTGCGTAATATCCAAGCAGTTTTTTATTACGACAACGTATTTTGTCATTACAGTGAGTTCTATTTCATTTTCGGAATTACGAACCTCATTTCATTTTCGGATTAACGAGCCTTATTCATTTTTCGGATTAACGAACCTTCGGAGTAACGAACCATATTTCATTTTCGGATTAATGGGCCTTCGGAATAGTGAACCCTATTTTATTTTTGGATCAACGAACCTTCGGAATAACGAACCTTCGGAATAACGCCACAAATGTTCGCATTAAACATTTCGGATTTACGAACCTGTAGGTGTAGGGAATTTGTGTGTTTCGGATCAACGAACCTTCAGAATAACGAACCTTCGGAAAAACGAACAGCACCCCAAATCACAATCCCCATAGGATCCTACCCATCCCAAGCCCCCCCCCCCCCCCCGTTCCCACTCACACACGAACTTAAAACTTCCATGCTAAATCATTCGTGTTTTAACTTTCACTATATATATATATATATATATATATATATATATATATATATATATATATATATATTTATATATATATATATATAAACTGCAAGCCCATGTAGGCTATACAAAGCATATAAAGCTTAATGTAGGCCTATCTACGACTGAAAAAAAAAAATTATATATTCAACTTAAATCTGGTGAAGGACATTGCTTTCAGATTCCTAGGCAAATCGGTTTCATTCTTCGATTCCAAATGGAAAACTCCGTTTCTTGATTGGTACACGGCTTAGGTATAACTCAAAACGTTTATACACATTTCTTTAACCATATCAAGATTCTTTAATTACAAAATATCTTTAAAATTCTCCCAGTATCATAATCATATGCAATCATATAGCCCCTACTGAGTGATCGTATAATAAGATCATCAATTTTCCAAATATCAAACAAATTATATGACTCGAAAACTCCGTTCTTTCTTAATACATACAATATTATTTCTTTTTCTTTTAAGTACAATTTGTTTTCCGAAAAATGTGAAATTTCAAAATGACATATCTTCCTAATTTCTTATCCGATTTTTGTCATTTTTATATCGTTCTGTAGGAAATATAATGTAGTTTCCTTTCTTTTGAAGTGTTTTGGGGTGGACCTCCTCTCTATCAAGCCCTCGTGCAAGACTCATATCGAGGCCGAAAACCTCTATAGGTGAAGCAGAACTGCGCATCTTAACTGTTAGATATCTTATACTTTGCCCTGACTTAAAACTGACTGAAGACTACTTAGTATGGGCATAGGTTACTCCAAAAAAATGTAGAGGCCTTAGGTTATACTTTCCACTCAGGGGTGCAGCCCCAAAGAAAATAGGGTACACGTCACGAGTTCGACACCCGCAGCGAGTCGTACATCCCACGAGTAATACAGCCCACGAGTCATACAGTCCGTGAGCTCGACACTTACAGGCAGATAAGGCCCATGAGTCCGACATTAGGCAAACAAGGACCACGACAAGTTCGACACTAAGCATAAAAGACCCACGGAGTTTGACACCTTAAGCCCCGTGATAGTGCCGAACTCCTGGGCCTTTTTAGCTCAGTGCCAATTCATGGGCCTTGTTTGCCCAGTGTCGGACTCGTGGGCCTTGTTTGCCTACTGTCGAACTCATGGGCCTTATTTGCGTATTGTCGAGCCCATGGGCTGCATGACTCATGGGTGACGGTCTCCTGCATGGGATGACTTCGTAAATGCTAGTACATACCTTCGAAGCACCGAGGCATATTATATAGGCATACCGGTTATATAGTTTTAACCAGAAACTTGAAATTAGGCAGAGTATATTTCTTTTATAACTAAGATAAAAAAGATATAAACAAAAGAAGGGGAAAAAGATGCAAGAAGTCGTGTGAGAAAAGGAAAAAGAAGAAAAGAAAACAGATGAGGAACAAAAACAAAAACAAGAGGAAGAAAAGATGATGGAGAAGAAAAGAAGAAATGAAGAAGAGCAGGAAGAATAATAAAAATAAATGATGATGGAGGAGAAAAGAAAAATAAGAATTAAGGAGTGAACGAAGAAGCCGAAGACGAAGAAGTATCCCTTTATTGTTTTATTCGTCATTGCGTGTTACTCCGGTGTTACTTTGAGTTTCTTGAATTGTAACTGTTTTATTAGTGAACGTAGAAACGTGTACTATAGGAAATTCAAATGTGCGCTCTTAAATTCACCCAAAGTAACGACTTATTATGAAGATCAACACAAAACTCGGACGCGCATGGACACATTTACACACACATAGACATACATGTACACAGACACCAATTACACGTACATAATACAAATATGCACAAACACACGCAGAACAGACACACATAAATGCGTCATGTACACACAAACATGCACAAACACACACAGACAATAACGTCCACAAACCAAGGAGGTATATCACACGAGTGGGCGATACCTCCTTGCACCAACATACACAGCACACCAACATACATACAGGGTATATTATAAGAAACATTTTTTTTTTTCACTTTGCCCCACATTAAATCAGCTTTGAAAATATGTAACTTTTTAGCTATTTACTGTGTCGTGAAAAACAAATTCTGCTCGAACTGCCATTCCACTGTGAAGTACAGGTCTGACAGGTGTATATATGCGGTGGACACTATTACACGCCCCTTCAGGGAAAATTATCTTTATAACAGTGTATGTTTATATGCTGATACAGTCAATATACAGTCAATCAGGACACTAAACCCTGCTAGTTTCCATATCAATTTAATCGTAATAAAATTTCTATTCTCTAAATTTGAAAACATAAAACCTTGCTATTTGTATTTTTATTTTATAAGTTTTTTATTTTGACTAAAACTCCAAAATTCCCTCAGTTTCATTTAACTCTATACAATAGTATCAAAGTCTATCTAACATAATAGCTTGACCATGGAGGGGAATACATTGTGAAGCATGATAAGGATACGCCGAAGGTATAGATACTTTAATATCATACCAATGATTATGTGTTACAACAATCCTCGACAGCTGAAGGAGGGATAATGATTGATTGAGTACTTTATTGTCCACACTGGGAATTCTTTGTAAATTGGATATCACAACAGAATAAACATCACATACTATCCACCATAACAACATAATACATTAATCCGACATTTACAACTACACAAAAACCATCACCATAATATATCACTTTTATACAATTAACATATTGTATATAATGAATATCCTTTCCTGCATCATCAGTATACACCAAACAGCATCTCACCTATATCCCAATATTCTTTTATTACTATATTTTCCAATGAATACAACTTATTAACCTCATGGCTTTTAACCTTATCTATCTTAACCAAACAGTAAAACTTATCCGGCATCTTTTAATGAAACACCATATTTTAATGTAATTTCATATCAATTCATCCCCGTGAAAAATCATTTGATATACCTAACAACACTGTAAATCTAATACTTATCATCAATTTTCTCCCCCCCCCCCAAAAAAAAAGAAAAAAATACTAATGTTCATATGTCAATACAAATTCAGATTACTAAAGAATATAATGTGAATACAATATAAATACAACAAAAATAATCATAAAAAACTTATCTAATTATACTCTGACATTGTGTAAATGGAATCCGGGACAAAGAACTTCTAAAACGAGCACGCTTTGTGCGAAGAGGACATGGTCCGATACCTGATGTTCAGACAATAGTAACAGTTAAAGGGTGTGTGGGATCAGTCATTACGCGTTTTATTGAAAATTGAGCATTTTGCATTACCAAGCTTATATAGAGTACATGCAGCTTTATTTATTATCTTATACTATATTGTCACGTTTATAAGTCCCATCCACCCAATCCCACCGGATTCAGCCAAAGTTCCAAAAATATAGTAATGATAATCTTAGCCCCCCCCCCCGTAATCCTATGTGTGAAAAAGAGTAAGTTTATCTCCAAGCATGCACATATCAATTCAATTCTATTTTTATTCCATTTTTTGAGAAAAACATATAGACATCACTTTCTTTGGTAACAGTAAATAAGGTGAGTATATAAAACTATGTTAGATGAAAAGAGTGTACAATGTTATTGAAGAAACTTTTACGATAATCATATAACATTGTCATGAAAACTGAAGTGATGAGAGGGAAGTAAGCAATACGCAAAATTCGAAAAATGGAGGGACCAGGAAGGTGGCTCCCTGAAGGTACCCACTTAAAAGACAAAACTTGTAGGATGTGAGCCCCTTCATGACAGTTAGGATTATTCAATAAATGTAGTTTAGCAGTCAGAAACGATCAGAAACAAAATGGACTATCCGTTACTAATTCGCACAATTTTTAGTTACTTATTCTATGTGCCGCCCTCTCTAGGTCGAAACTGTACAATATTAGTACATGTACATCATGTTTATGATATGACGATATGACAAGAATTTACGCAAAGATCTTTGCTTTTCTGAGCACACATTCACCAGACTATTGTCTTGTTCTGAAATACCATCATGAGGAGCAAGGTCAAGACAAGTACTCTTAAAAAACATGAACATGACCCACTTACCTTGTGTTTGCGTTCTACCCTGTTTTGTTTCTATATTTTGCTTTAAGTATCACCCAAGACATTTACCAAGTGTTAGAGCTGTGGGGTGCAGCCAGTCCCCCCCCCCCCCATTTTCTCTCTCTCTCCCTCTCTCGGGGGGGGGGGAACCTGCAGAGAACAGGGGAAAGGCAGAAGAAAGCCTAGAGGAAAAAACCACACACACACACACACAAGAAAACCTATATGATCTTTCGGGGGGGGGGGGGGGAGGGCATTGCCCCTATCAGACCAAACCACCACAATCCCCCGCCCATCTGACACGCACGCACGCACGCACACACACACACACACACACACACACACACACACACACACACACACACACACACACACACACACACACACACACACACACACAACATACATTCTGTAGCCCCTATCACATTAAACATTATGTGAAACAGGCAAGGAGTGTATATGAGGGACGGAAATGATAGGATCCTGTCTTGACCACCTGTTATCCCGAGCACAGCAGAAGTGGGATCATGACTTTTTCAAAGAACAAGCCAGTGCCCTAACCAGACCCGTAACTAAGGGGGGGGGGGGAGGGGGTGTTCAGGGGGTTCCGCGGCCCCCCCCCCCCCCCAAAAAAAAAAAAAAAAAGAAAAAAAAAAAGAAGAAAGCCAATAAGAAAGCCAAGAAATAAAAAGAGAAACATGAGTCGCGGAACCCCCCCCCCCCCTCCTTAAAAAAAAAAAAAATGAAAGGGGGCTTTTAGTGGCAACAGAAAATTGGGTTGAAGCCTTTTTTTTAGAACTTTTTTATATGCATATCTTTCCTTTGATCATCGAGCAAGTTCCAAGACGTTTCCTCGTCAATCCCAACAGACAACAAAAAGATTACATGATAATTCCCACAGATTGCCAAAGTTTGCCGTTGATTATCAATAGACATTGCACAACAAGGATGTATGACTTATGACACACAGATGGGTTTTATGGAAGTAATTTTGTTTGCGTTATGGAAGTGCATTTATTTTCACAAACGATACGATGGACAACAGAGTGTACATCGTGTGTACATCGTAATGCCAATTGTCGGGATGAGATTGTAGGAGAGTGGAAATGTGCACTATCCCCATAATACGAGTTTAGCCAAAGTGTAACGCAAGTGTGGAAAGCAGGTTTGGCCAGAGTGTCAGAGCAGGGAGGTGAGACCCCTCCCCCCCCCCCACCCCTACCCCCCCCCCCCCCCCCCCCCCGTCAGAGATAAGGGAGGATCTGGAGTACAGTGGTAGGCACTATAAATTATGCTAAAAGAGCGATAGAGAGCAGCTGATCAGTAAGTTTCATCACTCTATATTCTTCCACTAATTCAAAGGTGAAATATAGTAGTAAGTACTGCCCCACAGTCTGAATAGTAAGACATGTATTTTGTTTTTGTTCTCAAGAGTGTGTTGCAGTTGCATACATGTACAATGTAAAAGGCAATTGATCGGGTAGAAAGTTGGTTATGTGACTGCTTGACAAGTAGTTGGTGGATTGATATTGCATCCCTCATGAGGTGAAGTGGCCAGACAAACTGGCCCTTTGGGAAAGTCTTGACCACCACTCCTGAGATGTGCTCGTGGTTTTTGAATGCGTTGGATTACTGGATACGCTATTGCTGGAATGAGTCATCCAAAGAGCTGGTCTTGTGAGGTACGCTCGATGATTCTATGTATAGTATTAGTAAGTTAGGATATACTTTTGTACTAGATACTATGTGACTTAAGGTAGATAAACAAAGGGAATATGACTCTCGATGACACTTGGTGGTATGGCATGAGTCGCATCATAGTACTAGAGTATATGTGTCCAGTCTATATAGCCAATATGGGATATGTCGTGTGTCTAGGTGCTGTACACGAAGAGAGTACATCACCGGGGATGTGTGAATCTCACCTCCCAGGCATCACGGATTTATACTAGTTTTGTAGCTGGTTAACGAAGAGAAACCGGCTATTCACTTGTGTTTAGTAATGTTATGTTGAATACAATGCACTTTACATGTTTACTTTGTTATGAGTGTGGTACACCGTATGAAATGGTTTGGAATGGGTAAGGAAGAGTGAGGAACGAACTTCCTCAGCGGGCAGTGGAGCGTACGATGTTTTTATTTTTGAAGTAAGGTACTTTACCGTGCACGTGCTAAGTTTGGGTTAGTCTATTCTTTCAGACTCAGTTGCAGGTGAACAAAATCCTGCAAGATATTAAAAGGCTACAGTATCTTATATGCAGGTAATGGCTGTTTTGCTATAGTATTTGAATTGTTATATATGTGATGCTATATCTGTTTCTAGGAACTTGCTAACATTTTTATGCAGGAATTGATTAAAGAAGAAATACACCCCCAAAATTAACCCTCACATCTATTTTTTTTTTTATGTATGTTATATAGTGAAATCCAGATTATTATTTTTTTTTTGCCAATACAAGTAAAGGCACGTTCTCATACCAATGTGAGAGCATGGCATCGTCAACTTGCTCATTTGAATATTCATAAGGACTAATCAAGAAGTGTTTCCGAAAAATATTGAAATTTCAAAATGTCGTATATCTTCCTTATTTCTTATACAATTTTGTCATTTTTGTATCATTTTGTAGAGGATATTTTCTCTTTCTTTTGAAGTTTATTCATTTTTAGGCTGGTCTACAGCTTATCCTTTTATTGGACACAACTCTACATCGTGCATTTCTATGCCAATTCAAGCATTTATATAACATCGCTTCTATATCATTCACTTAATACTGTAACTCACTGGAATACAAATTATGGATCAGAATACATAGCTCGTGTATGAATGGATCATCTGTAATAATCATGATGGTATATCATGGAATGTCCGCTACATGAACGGGAGCAATACATTTTCCGATATTTCGCCAAAAAAGGGGAATGTTTGTAAGGAGAAAATGCTTCAGACCACATATCGTAAGCGTGTGCTTGAAAATAAAATGATAGTGCATGGCCTGAGAAAGTGGTAGTGGTAGTTTTGGGGATGGATTAACCTAATCAGGATTCTGTTTCGTGTAATGGGAGAACCAAAGTTTTGATGTCACTAGAGGGTGATCCACGAGTTACAGCTCTGGAGGAGTGACGGTGTGTTTCTCTATCAGGATTTTGTGTATTGTTACTACACAGTTATGGTTAATCAGTATCATAATATTTTTATAATGATTTTTGCAGTACTGTTGTCCAGTGTTGAAGAGGCGTTATACATGATTGACTATACTTGAAGAGTTTGTTTGCATAAACCGATAAGTCTATATTTGCCAAATGGAGATATTTGCGATTAAAGGTCAAGAAAAATAAAGAGAATAATAAGAAAATTTTTGCTTCTTTTGACCATAACTTCAAAAATGTTCTTTATATGTAATGACCAATATATCATTTAAAAGGTATAATTTTGTACTTTATGACAGAGACCGTACTTCAAAATCTTCAAAAATGGACTTATCGGTTTTTGCAAACAAACTCTTCACTTTTTTGCGGAATAGTTTTGGAGTAGCATGATAGGTGCAGTCAACATCTGTCTTGAGTTTATTGCATGCAGTTACAACTGTTAGCATTGTAGTTGTATTCATATGCGTATTTTTTTTGTTTGTTTGTTTGGCTTTTTTTTTTTTTTTTTGATAGATGAATTATGATGCGAGCTCAAGTGAGCTATTGCGATCTCTCTTCCTCCGGCGTCCGTCTTGCGTCATGCATTGCGTTGTGCGTACTTTTTTTTTTTCATCTTCATACTTGAAAACCC
Organism: Diadema setosum; assembly: GCF_964275005.1. Classification (NCBI taxonomy): domain Eukaryota; kingdom Metazoa; phylum Echinodermata; class Echinoidea; order Diadematoida; family Diadematidae; genus Diadema; species Diadema setosum. The sequence continues at coordinate 22,921,149 of NC_092698.1, read as the reverse complement.
CACAACTGATTTCGCCAAACTTGGCAGGTAGCATCCCTTGGGGTATAGGAACTCATTTTTTTTTTTTCAAATGCTTCTGGGTACCCTGCCCCACCTGGGGGCCCCTGGGGCCTAACCCCCCCACCCCCCCCACCCCCCCCCCAAAAAAAATGGAATCTTAAAAAAAAATCTTCTTCTCTAGAACCAGAAGTTATAGAGCAACAATAATGCTATTATATGAGTTAGTACATTGATGACTGTATAGTTTCGAGGTTGTTTACGGCAGAATCAGGAGTGCCCCCCCCCCCTTGGGACCCAGGGTGGTGGTGGGGGGAGGGGTCTTAAAGGGGGCCTAAATTGTACATTCTCATCTTTTTGAAAAACCCATGAACGATTTTCACCAAACTTGGCATGTAACATCCCTTGGGGGATGGGATATCAATTTGTTCAACAGGGCACCATGCTCCCTTTAGGGCCCCTAGCCCCCCCCCCCCCCCCTTGAGGAATATTTACAAATCTTAGAACCAGAAGTGATAAAGCGAAATTAATACCATGAGTTAGTACACCGATGACTGTAGTTCCAAGTTTATTCATTGCAGATCTAGGGGTGGGCCCTACCCCCCCCCCCCCGAGTCGGTTTTTTTTTTTTTTTTTTTTTTTTTTTTTAAGGGAGGGGGGAGGGCAGAGGTGTCCAAATGCGGGCCTATTGTACATTTTAATCTTCTTCTTTAAAACAACAGTAATATTCTTCTCTAGAATGAATCAGAAGTGATATAGAGCTTTAAGCCCCCCCCCCCCTTATTTTTTTTTTTTTTTTTTTTTTTTTTTTGCAAACTGCATAGTCCAACTTTCGAAGTACAGTGAGGTATTTTGACCAGTGTGATGGATATGCAAATGGACACCATGCCATCAGCTCTCAAACTGCGCCCACCCCAAGTTTCCAATTTTCTGAGGTAAGAGTCTGCAAAAATGCATGGAAGGTGAACTCGCGATGATCAGGTGAGCGCGAGACCCCCCCCCCCCCCCCCGTCTTTTGTTTGTTTGTTTTGTTTTGTTTCGTCTTTTTTTTAATCGCACACACAATACTGGTAGATCTCAGCTGGTGAACGAGTCTACTGTTTTAGTCTTGTGGTTGGCGTCTGATGTGTCTGAGGCTAATGAGAACAAAAATTCATTTGGGTAGGACAAGTTCAACTTTATAGACATATTGATTGAGTGAACGCGGCAATATTAGTAGAACACATCAGTAAGAGTTTGAGGAAAATCAATCCATTCAAAAGTTTGATCTTTTGAAGTTCCTGTTTGGATGAGAAGACTACTATAGCTTATGATGTCATATGTGTATAGAAAGAATATTCAACGACAACATAGTTTCACATTTCTCGCATAATAAAAGAATACTTGACATTAATGCCTCTTTCAGAAGGCAGGGGAATAATATTCTTCCTAACATACGTTGGTGACGTGCACTTTTTCAAAAAATGTATATGTGAAATAATCTTAAGTTTTTCCTTATCTCGTTCAACGCCTGTGACATCACACACTCAACTCATCCAGCAGTGACTGCGCAGATACATTAAACATTCATAACTTTTGAACGGCCCGGGATTTATCATTGTTCGATTTCCCTAAACTATTACTGCAATGTGTTCTACAAATAATGTTGCTGCATTCATATTGGTCTTGATCCACATGTACACATTCTATTATGAAGGTTTCAGGATGGCCGAGTTATTTTCATTTGTTTGTAGAACACATCAGTGAGAGTTTGAGGAAAATTTGTCAAAAGTTATGAATTTTTGAAGCTTCTGTTCAGTCACTGCTGGATAAGAAGACTACTACAGTTTGTGATGTCAAATGTGTTGAACGATTAAAGAAAATATTAAGAAAATTCAACATATCACCTTTCTCGCAAAATAAAAGAACATCGACTTACCTCTTTCAGAAGGCAGGGGGAATTTAAGTTTTTACGTCAGTGACAAGTAAACAAAATGTGTACTTTTTTTCCAAAAAAAAAAAAAAAAATTCGTGAAATTGTCTTTATAATTTTTCCTTATATCGTTCTACGCATGTGACATCATACACTGTAGTAGTCTTCTCATCCAGCAGTGACTGCGCAGATACTTTGAAGGGATGGTATAGTATTGGTCGAGGCGAGGATTCAGCTCAAAACTTTTTTGTGAGATACTTAGAAACCACTTCATGAAATGTTAAAGAACATACAATTTTAAGACGAAAAACTTTATTTCATGACAGTCGGTATTGAAATGGCCGAGTCCAAAAACAAAATAAAACAAAGCGATTCTAATAAAAGGTGGGTTCCACCTTTTATTGGGATGGTTTGGGATATCTCAGCCATTTCAAAACAAATTTTCATCAAATAAATTTTGAATTCCTGTTAGAATCATATGCCCTTTCATTTATCATAACAGGTTTCTCATTATTGCTGGGGAACAGATTTTTACTGGTTTGATTGGTTTTGTAAGTTAGCTTACGTAATGACTCCCCAGTACAGTGCTCCTTGAACTTCTTTAGTTGTTTTAAACACGTACAGAGAAAAGGTGGGACAAGAATATGGTGTGGCAAGCTGCTGGTTCCCTTAGGCAAATTACTGTATTGTTCGAAAAAAGGTGGTTGTCCCTTCTTTTGGGTTGGCATGCACTGGGAGTGCAACGTGGTATTTTGGAAGATAATAAGGCTTTTGATTCAGTAGTTATGCCTCTACATGTATATCATAGTCCAGTAGTTGAGATCTCAGCAGTTTTCAACCATAGATCGAATTGTTTTCATTGTGTTATAACGTGTGAATGATGTGAATTTAATGGAGACTATTTGTAAGGTTAGAAAAGGTGGAAAGATTGCTTCAGTGTGCAACACCCTGTGTGTAGGTGGGGTCACTGGTTGACAGCTCTACCGCATCAGCTTCGGAGCATCCGTGTGGCAACCATTGGCCTGGGCCTGCCCATAGGTTTCAGTTTCCCACGAGACTGTGGTGTGTAGAATCCCTAAAAGATGGCTGTTGAGCCCGGCTCTTTTCCCTGCTTCATGAATAAATGAGCAACAATTACCCACAACATCCCTGTCTAAAGACACTAACAAAATAGTGGCGAGGATGGGTTGCTGTGACGACTGACTGAAAGAGACGCTGACCCCTTCACTGCTGCCAGAGGTCAGCAGGGAGACATCAGTGATGCTGTGACTCTTCAAACATCGGATGACTGAGGGAGACACTGACCCCTTCACTGCTGCCAGAGGTCAGCAGGGAGACATTAGTGATGCTGTGACTCTTCAAACATCGGATGACTGAGGGAGACACTGACCCCTTCACTGCTGCCAGAGGTCAGTGGGGAGACATCAGTTTTGCTGCGACTGTTGACAAATCAGATGACTGAGGGAGATGCTGACCCCCTTACTGCCGCCAGAGCTTAGTGGGGAGACATCAGTGATGCTGCGACTGTTGACACATCATCGGGTAACAGAACGAAGGAGATGCTCACCCCTTCACTGCTGCCAGAGGTCGGTGGGGAGACATCAGTGTTGCTGTGACTGTTGACACATTGGATGACTGAGGGAGACACTGACCACTGCACTGCTGCCAGAGGTCAGTGGGAAGACATTAGTGATGCTGTGACTGTTGACACATCGGATGACCAAGGTAAATGCTGACCCCTTCACTGCTGCCAGAGCTCAGACAGGAGACATCAGTGTTGTTGTGATTGTTGACACAGTGGATGACTGAGGGAGATGCTGACCCCTTCACTGCTGCCAGAGGTCAGTGGGGAGACATCAGTGTTGTTGTGACTGTTGACACATTGGATGACTGGGAAAAATGCTGACCCCTTCACTGCTTCCAGAGGTCAGCGGGGTGTTGCTGCGACTGTTGACACGTCAGATGACTGAGAGAGACACTGCTCCCTTTACTACTGCCAGAGGTCAGTGCCGCTGCGACTGTTAACACATCGGATGACTGAGGGAGACGCTGACCCCTTCACTGCTGCCAGAGCTCAGCGGGGAGACATCAGTGTTGTGACTTTTGACACATCTGATGACTGAGGGAGATGCTCACCCCTTCACTGCTGCCAAGGGTCAGCGGGGAGGCATCAATGTTGCTGCGACTGTTGACACATCAGATGACTGAGGGAGACATCATTGTTGTTGTGACCGTTGACGCATCGGATGATTGAGGGAGATGCTGACCCCTTCACTGCTGCCAGAGGTCAATAGGGAGGCATCAGTGTTGCTGCGACTGTTGACACATCGGATGGCTGAGGGAGACGCTGACCCCCTTACTGCTGCCAGAGCTCAGCGGGGAGGCATCAGTGTTGCTGCGACTGTTGACACATCGGATGACTGAGGGAGATGCTGACTCCTTGACTGCTGCCAGAGGTCAGTTGGGAGACATCAGTGTTGCTGCGAATCGTGACACATCGGATGACTGAGGGGGATGCTGACACTTTCACTGCTGCCAGAGGTCAGTGGGGAGGCATCAGTGTTGCTGCGACTGTTAAAGGTGCATAGTCCCGTTAGTGTACAGGGCACTGTCGATGATACTGCGGATCACCATTAGCATTGATACGAAGATTACCGAAGTTGACCTGTCATCAAGAGTAGAGTGCGTAGGTGTTGCTAAGTAATGTTGCCTTTGTTGTCTTCTCTGCGCATCGCACAGTCTGTAGTAATGCCAGGGTGCATGCATATGTGCTTCTTATTATGACATCACCAAAGAAGTTTGCTGAAGCTGTCACCCCCCTCAGCCGAATCATGAGCCGAACTGTGATCGGACCACTGACTACAGTGTATCGGACTTCTTCGGACTCGGGGAAGTGGGCCACAGCGTAAGCACTAAAGAGGAGTCGATAGCGTAGGTTTCTATAGGAAACTTGCGCCGTGTGCCCGCATACGCATTTGACTAAAACACCGCGACCATGCACCTTTAACACATAGGATGACTGAGGGAGATGCTGACCCCTTCACTGCCTCCAGCGGTCAGCGGGGTGTTGTTGTGACTGTTGACACATCGGATAACTGAGGGGGATGCTGACCCCTTCATTGCTGCCAGAGGTCAGTGGGGAGACATCAGTGTTGCTGAGACTGTTAACACATTGGATGACTGTGGGAGATATGCTAAGCCCTTCACTGCTTCCAGAGGTCAGTGGGGTCTTGTTGTGACTGTTGACACAGTGGATGACTGAGGGGGATGCTGACCCCTTCACTGCTGCCAGAGGTCAGTGGGGAGACATCAGTTTTGCTGCGACTGTTGACACATCGGATGACTGAGGGAGACACTGACCCCTTCACTGCTGCCAGAGGTCAACGGGGAGACAGCTAGCAGTGTTTCTGAGACTTTAACATGTCGGATGACCGAGGGTGATGCTGACCCCTTCACTGCTGCCAGAGGTCAGTTGGGAGACATCAGGGTTGCTGAGATTGTTGACACATTGGATGACTGAGGGAGATGCTGAACCCTTTACTGCTTCCAGAGGTCAGTGGGGTGTTGCTGCGACTGTTGATACATTGGATGACTGGGGGGATGCTAACCCCTTCACTACTGCCAGAGGTTAGCCAGGAGACATCAGTGTTGTTGCAACTGTTCAAACATCGAATGACTGAGGGGGATGTTGACCCCTTCACTGCTCCCAGATGTCGGCAGGGAGACATCAGTGTTGCTGCAACTCTTGACACACTAAGTAGGATGACTGAGGGAGATGCTAATCCCTTCACTCCTGCCAGAGGTCAGCGGGAAGACATCAGTGTTGTTGCGACTGTTGACACCTTGGATGAGTTAGGGAGATGCTGACCCCTTGACTGCTGCCAGAGGTCAGTTAGGAAACATCAGTGTTGCTGCGAATCTTGACACATCGGATGACTGAGGGGGTTGCTGACACATTCACTGCTGCCAGAGGTCAGCGAGGTATCAGTGTTGCTGCGACTGTTAACACATTGGATGACTGAGGGAGATGCTGACCCCTTCACTGCTTCCAGAGATCGGTGCGGTCTTGTTGTGACTGTTGACACAGTGGATGACTGAGGGGGATGCTGACCCCTTCACTGCTGCCAGAGGTCAGCAGGGAGGCCTCAGTATTGCTGCGACTTTTGACACATTGGATGACTGACGGAGATGCTAATCCCTTCACTGCTGCCAGAGGTCAGCAGGGAGACATTAGTGTTTCTGAGACTGTTGACACGTCAGATAACTGAGGGATCAGAGACACTGACCCCTTCACTGCTGCCAGAGGTCAGTTGGGAGACATCAGGGTTGCTGAGATTGTTGACACATTGGATGACTGAGGGAGATGCTGAACCCTTCACTGCTTCCAGAGGTCAGTGGGGTGTTGCTGCGACTGTTGACACATTGGATGACTGGGGGGATGCTGACCCCTTCACTGCTGCCAGAGGTCAGCCAGGAGACATCAGTGTTGTTGCAACTGTTCACACATCGGATGATTGAGGGGGATGTTGACCCCTTCACTGCTGCCAGAGGCCAGCAGGGAGACATCAGTGTTTTTGCTACTGTTGACACATCAGATGACTGAGGGGGACGCTGGCCCCTTCACTGCTGCCAGATCCGGATCAACATGAGTCAATGAGGGGCAAAGTGACCGAGTTGATATTTTCGGAAGTGACATTATGACTGTATAACCTTATTCCACTGAAATGAGATGGCAAGAAGCCACATCTTTTCTTTCCATACCCAAGCAGTCCGAGGAACAATGTATATTGTAGGCCGATATGTTCTAACAGATTAATTTTTTTTTTGTGATTGTCAATAGTCAGCTAGGCAACAAGTGGGGGAGATGTCGGGGAACAGATTTTTGCAGGTTTATTTGATTTTATAGAAGATAAGGTAGCTCACGTAATGACACCCCAGTACAGTGCCCCTTGAACTTCTTTAGTTGTTTTGAACGTATTGAGAAAAAGATGGGCAAGAATGGGGTGTGGCAAGCTGCTGGTCCCCTTGGTTGAATTGCTGTATTGTTCGAAACAGTTGCTATTCCTGCTGAATTGGCATGCACTGTGAGTGCAACCTGGTATTCTAGAAGATAAAAGGACTATATGTTGATCCAGTAGTTTTGCCTCTATAGTTCAGTCACGGCAGTAGTTGAGATCTCAGCAGTTTTATAATAAACTATAGGCCTAGATCGAAATGTTTTCACTGTGTTAACACATGTGAATATGTGGAGTTATGCCCAATTTAATGGGAGACTATCTTGTAGGGTTAAAAATGTAGGTAAAAGTGGAAAGATTACTTCAGTGTGCAACACTGGCCTTGTGCACGGATGAGGTCGCTGGTCGGAGGCTCTATCGCATTTCAATATTCAACTTGGGAGCAGGACCTACCCGTGTGGCAATTAATGTATTGGCCCTGGACCTGCCCATCTAAGTTTCAGTTTCCTATAGTTTGAGGCTGTGGTGTGTAGAATCGGTAAAAGATGGCTGTTGAGCCCGGTTCTTTTCCCTGCTTTATGAATACATGAGCAATAATTGTCCATAACTTTCCTGTCTACTTAAGACTCCATACTACCCAAGATATTATCTTAAAAAAAAAAAAAAAAAAATCATAATCAAAACATAATATGTTGGAAACATGAAGCCCTATCTCAACCGAACTGTACAATCCCTTTGAAAATGCCTATAACTTTTGAACGGATTGTCCGATTTTCCCCAAACTTTCACTGATGTGTTGATAATATACAATGTCAGCTGCATTCACTCAGTCCACGTGTGTACGAAGGTGGACTTGCTCTTTAAGCCTTCACATGGTACCCACCCATATACATGTACCCCCTACCGGAGAGATTTTATTTGTCTTACCAAGGCTCCCTTGGTTGGTCGCACGGGCATACTCAGAACCTTCTACATTGTATTACAAGCTGTTACAAGCTTGCTCATGAATCCAGCCCCACTGAACTGTGTGACATACCATGTTAAATAGCATTGGGCTTTTCTTTCACGTACAGTAAGAGTATCCTTCCTTCTCGTGGCGGGCCGATTTCCACGACATAGCATGTTTTTCCCTTGCTCTTTCTTTTCTTTCTTCCTTTTATTATTGGAAGGACTTCCTAATGTCCCTGGACTATTAAATTTAACCAGTAAATACAACCCTACTAACGGTAACTTTAGAGTAAACCGAAATCTAACCCGCTTTCTTACGCACGGATGCACGCACACTTCGCTGCGGTGGGGCCGATTTCACGATTTTGCCTGTCGTAGACAACGTAGCAGTGATCACTAGTACACCACTGCTTTAGTACCGGTACCGGTACCCTGTACAACTGTATAATCTCTAATTAATCTTACTGCAGAAAACCCCCATCTTAGTGAGTGGTATCAAGAAGTAGTCCTACTAGTAGGCGAGTAGCTCCAAAACTATAAAGGCGCTAGGATCAGATACCAGGCAGGCGAGCGGGATTGGCAGAGTATATGTACAAATGTACGTCCAAAGAGTATAAGCGCACGCAGTGAGCGCACTGCGTGCGCTTGACTCTTTGATTACGTCGCCGCCGTTCGGTACCCCCAAAGAGATTTTCCCCAGTTTATGACTGGAAGAGAAAAATCTCTTTGGGTACCCCACGCTACTATACACATCAAACACGTAGGGGTCTGAAACACGTACAACTACTAGCAGTCGTCGCGCGGTTTCAGCTTTCACGACCTGATAGTCAACGTCACTGCTATATGCATATGTGGGACTATGAACGGCACAACCGATTGTATGTAGTTTTTAACATGATACCATAGATATTTGAGTGCTAAAATGTCTTCATATTTGCTTGAAAACAATAGTTATTTTCCACTGAAGTGACAAAGTAGCATAGTAATGAAATTAACTATATTTTGTAAGTGTCCGAGTCAAAATTCTTCTAAGTGAAGTTTATAAACTTGTATCTAGCCTGAGCAGATGTGTAGCCCGGTTAGCTCAGTCGGTAGAGCATGGGACTCTTAATCCCAGGGTCGTGGGTTCGAGCCCCACATTGGGCGCAATTTTTTTTTTTCTTTCTTTCTTTCTTTCTTATTCCCCTCGGGAATTACATGTATATTATCCATCGTATGCGAATTGCTAATTGGTATGTGTGCGTCTTTGGCTGGGAGTATGTATGGGCATAGGCCCTACTGTTATTTTCTTTTGAAAATTAAATTTTTTATTGAGCCAAGGTTGCAAGATTACCGTCATTGGTAGGTTTAAAGAATATGTTACGCATATATCGTGAATTATTTGTGAGGAAGAAAAGAAAATCTCCATTATAAGAAATAATTAGATTTTCATTTGAAATGAGAGTGTTTTAAATGTTACAAATGATTACTGTCATCCCTCCCACCCACTCGCAGGGGGTCTTGGTGTTTTCTCCTTTATAGCAACGGCGATACCTGATATCTCCTCTTGACACGTATAGTGGTTACGTTTAGGTGGTAAAATAGTGAAATTGTAATGACTGATGGGAAAGGGTGGGAAGAAAAGGATAGGTAATTATGTATGGGGTGGAGTGTTTTTCTTTTCGTATACATATAGTAAAGCAGTACAGATATGGTTAGGAAGGGTAGTTAGGTCAGCTAGGGAGAACTGTTTTGGGGGATTGATTTGAAAATTGAATACCTGAATATAAGAACGACCCAAGTCCAAATTTGGCTATTGTCTTTGGAAACCATTTACAAAGTCATGCAAATACAGATAATCATTCAAGTGACCGTTTTACATTCAATTTTGTATGAATAGCATTCCAATAACTGAAAACACTAAAAGCAGTAGAAAGTTATTTATTCATTTATATTTTTCCCAAATCTTCTCTTATGGACTTGGGTCATTCTTTCAATTCAATTCAATCTTTGTTTCCGATCCAATATATAAATATATAAAAATACATGTGAATATGAGCAAATTGTACAAAAAGTGAGTTTAAAAACATTGGAAACGTCAACAAAACAGGTCGAGATTATGATAGAGACAAAAGAATTAAAAACACATGGGGAAAACCAAAATTACAGGTACATGAAGAACAGAAACTCATTAACATTGTGTGTTTGGTTGATTAGAAAATGGTATGCGCGTAGAAAGCCAGAATAGGCTTGTTATGTTGCACATACCCCGCGTTATAATAATTTTACAAGTACTTTAAAAAAATCAAGTTAATCATAAAAAAAAAACATTAAACACCATAATGCAAATAGAAGAAAGACCAATATACCATATATATATAAATATATATATATATACATATAATATACAATGTATATATATATATATATATATATATATATTAATACTTACTTACTAATCAATATTTTCTTGTACTGTCTTTTGAAAATATTAAACTGTATATTAAATTTGCTCAGTTCTAAAGTATTCCATAAAACGGGACCAGTATGACGCAGCGAATATTTATATTTGTCAGTTAAAAAACGCCATTGATGAAAATGATTTGACGATCTGGTATGATTATTATGTACATTAGAGTTCACAGAAAACATATTTTGTAAATAAGGTGAAAGAGTTTTAGCATGAAAACGTTGCATAAAGGAACATATTTCCATTTTATTCAAATCTTGCAATTTAAGAGTGTGGATTTAAAAAGTTAAGATGTTGATGCTCTATAATCTGACTTTGTACAAATTCGAATTGCTTTCTTTTGTAGTATAAAAAGTCTTTGAGTTTGGCAAGAATACGTGTTTCCCCAGATAGAATTGCAGTGAGATAAAACAGATAAGATATCAGCATTATAAAGAGCGAACAAAATGTAACTTGGCAAATCATATTTCAGTCGATTCAAAATTCCAATAAAACGAGAAATTTTTGTATAAACAAAATCAATATGATCATTCCAACTCAACTTACTATTTAATACAACACCTACAAAATTTAAAGATTCATAAAATTTCAAACGTATATCACCAATTTTCAAAATCATATCATCAGTATTATACTGCACATCTCCGCGTTTAAAAAATACATATTGCGTTTTACTCATATTCAAAGTGAGCATATTGCACTTGAATAAATTATATACTTGAAAAAGATTTTTGTTTAAAAATTCAATCAAAATATTGATATCGTTATGAGAGGCCATATGAGAGAGTGAGGTGTCATCGGCATATAAAATAAAATGAGATTCGTGGCAAGAATTGACAATGTCGTTTACATAAATCAAAAAGAGTAAATGTCCAAGAATAGATCCCTGAGGCACACCCGTATTAATAATTCTAAAAAACGAATGAAAAGAATCATAAACAGTAAATTGTTTCCGTCCACATAAATAAGATCTAAACCATTTAAAACACACCCAGTTAGCCTCTTTATCTCAGCTGCCTTGGCATTCTGAGACATCTCAAGCTCCAATGATTTCCCATCGATGTGTTCTAGTCGTTCCATTATGGTCGTACTATTGTATTGCTTTCTCAAGCTTATCTAGTCACTGAATGAACTTCGTAATATGTTTGTCAATAGCCCTTTCAACGGCGCTCTCGATGGCATCTAGAAAAGCTCCGCTTTTGAGGTAGACATGTCTAGTCCTCAACCGCCTGAAGTGAAGGGCTGCCGCTTCTGCAGTAGCTTTCGCTTTGGCCGACTTTTTGGAAATCAGTCTCGTTTCACGACTACGGCAGAGGCACTAAAAGTATTGCAAATGCATCAAAATTGGCAAAAATGCAGTTAACAGGGCTCTTGAGAGCTCAAAACGGTATCACACACACAGGCCTATATATATCACACAGGCGATTCAGTATGCTGATTTGTTATGAAGTCATGTTATTCTGTCGCAGATCACATGCCCAAACATTACTATTGAAAGTCATGACATCTGTTAAGTTACTGTTAAAGACAGCAGGCACCTCGTAGGTTCAGCGTACACTGACACATTCCATGAGTGTAGGTTTATCAGTTTACAACACCGTAGCCACACGGATGAGTGTAATATCTATATCAATGTTACTTCATTTTGTCAGTGCTGACGAGAGTTTTCGTGTCCACACTTGGTCACGCATGGGACTACATACAGTCTGATGTGTAGGAGATACCTGTAGACACTCGGGTTCCGTCAGGCACTTCACAATCCTCATGGTCAATTTTGCTTCTGATGAATACAAGACGGTTTCTTATCCAACGAGAAATGCTTTCCTCCTCTACTCTTTATACTTTCCACTATTTCAGGAAAGTATTTCTTCTCTCCTCTCTGCAAGCTGATTTTTAGTAAGGAAAGAACGTCTCCCCTCTCAGTGGGAACACACACACAGGTATTTATTCAGGTATTCAATTATTCTTCTATTTTTTTTCAGTAATTTTCAGTAATTGCTGTATTATTGCCATTTCTATTGTTATATTAAAACATGAAAATGTATAATTATTTCAGTTATTTTTAAAACAATTATCTTATGTTGTACAGTATTGAATTGATATTTCTTATATTGATTGGAAGTGAATAAATATTATTTGGAAAAAAAAAATGTCTGTTAAATGGAAGTGTGCTATCCTGTCCTTGCTTTCATTTGAATTGGGTAAGAGAAAACCACTATACATTGTATTCTAGTTGATGTTTTTCATATATCCATTGCTTTTGTTTAAAATAATAGTACAATGTATTACATAACTTATATTATGCCAAATCCATTCTGTGTGGTGCTCAAGGCGCATCCAAATACATGTACATGTATACTCACACATGTACATGCATACTCACATACCCGGTACACTGTACTGTAGGGCCTATCCCTGTCACTGATATATGCATTACTTTCAACCAGCACTGACAGCATAATGTAGACAATAGAATTACATTGAACATTTGAATGCTTTTAAACAAATTGTATTTCCCATCCAATAAACACTACTTTTTAATTGCTAGTTTGAATGTGATGAAACAACCAAAAACCTACCAAAAAAAAAAAAAAAAAAAAAAAAAAAGAATAACATATTTTCATTACCAGTAAATCAAATATGTAGTGTAGGACCCTACTGTATATTCATTTGACAAAAGAACATCTAAAGCAGTTTGGCATCTCTACACACACACACACACACACACACATACACACACACACACACACATATATATATATATATATATATATATATATATATATATATATATATATATACAGTATTTAACAATAATGATAATAATAATTATTAGGCCCACCTCACTCATACATTAATGAATACATTGAACATTTTTTTAATTTTTTATGGGAGTTCTTAGCAAAAATTATCCATGTATATTCTAAATAAAATTTATTTACCAAATCAAGATGTGCAACATATGTGCCTACAGGTTATGCTAAATTTCCATGAGGCACTGAACTTTTATACAACGTAGGCCCTATTGGCTACTTAAGTTGAAGTCATCATGCCCAGTTATCTATTCCAGCAGGAATTTGTGTGCACTATAGTTGATAAGTTATTCAGAGCAAATTCAGTCCACTTTTCTTTCTTCTTTTTTTATGGTAAAGCATTTTTGTTTTCTAATCATGTACAACATATATGTTAAACACACATTTAACACTACAGCAACAATACGTTAGAAACCATTGTATCCTTCAAATAATGTATTTTTAATACATGTAATAAGTGCCTTGAGGCGGTTAGGGAGGGTGTCACAACACATACATGATGTGATAGCTTCCCCTCCCTCAATTTGTGGGAGCAGCCAACCAAACTGAGATGCCATTCCCACTGAGCAAAGCATGAAAGTGCCAAGCCTACGAAATGCAGGAATGGAAACACTTATTACTATATCAGAATTAGATTTGCTGTCACTTCTCACTTCTGCAACTCATTGACAGGACTGATGAAACAATGAAAGTATGCCTTACATGTCTGCAAACACTATGAACACAGTAAACAAATCAACAATTAGCTAACATCTTCTTTTCACCAAGAAGTAATTGTTTAACAGCCATGAAGCAATTTATTTTCAAATACTTAAAGAGCAAGGATACATGGACAACATTTGCTTACATAAACAGGAATACAAACTTCTCCTTGAATAGCCTTCCACCTCGCGAGATTAACATGTGTTTGATGTAAACAAAAAATCAATATATATATAGCAACAATCATCTTTTATATCATCACACGTCTATCGATGCAATATATATTTCTGTTTGAAACACATGTTGACATGAAAAGCAGATGCACCTTCAATGATAGTCAACCGAAGAAACAAATGAACTCAAACACTCATACGAACCAAGATTTTGACAGATGGTAGTTGCCTGATGATAGTACAAACTTTAAATGCTTTGTACAGCATTCACACCACTGAATTGCATCTTTAAACATTTGAATCATATAATTGCTTCACTGAAATTTACAGTATAAATATAATATTGAAATTTTCTCATACAAAAAGAAAAAAATGTAGTGAGTGGAAATCAGTCAAGTACACAGGGGGAGAGCCTTATTTCTCATACAGTAAAGCCCTACACTACAAGCATGTTTTTACTGCCAACTCTGGGCTCAATTACCATCTAGCATTTTGCTGAGGATATCATGAACTCTACGGAGGATCAAGCAATACTGTTCTTTGACACTTTGAAAAAAATTAGCAATGCCAAATATGCCAAGTTGAGACAAACTGCATATCTGTGAGAAAGCAAGAGGAGAAAACAACATCACATCAATTTAATATGGATGCCTCCAAATCTGTATTTGTGTGGTTGTGTGTTTGTTAGTTTGTTTCCAATCATAGTGTACATATCTGAACAAGACAATGAAATAAATGGCAAAACTATCGCCTAGTTTTGGTCTCCACCTAAAAATGCATTTAAAAAAAGTAATAATAATAATAATGCCTCCAGCACCCATCAGGGCTAATGCATGAAAAGAAATCAGAAATGGGAAAGGCATGACCTTCAAGGAAAAGTTGTGGACATCTACAAGTCCATCAAGAAATGCAGTCCATTATCTTTTAAGTCATTTACCACTGAATTCGCACTCTGGGTATAGGGGAGGCTTCGTCCTTTATTGTGGGTATGTGTTACCACAAACTGAGTGCCTGAATGCTTTAATTTTACAGTCTGTGGACATTATTACATCACTTGTGAAAGAGTCAACTTATTTGCTTGACACAAACTGCCGCCAAATCTTCACTAAAGATGTACAATGTATCAATGACATTCCCTTGATTTGCTTGCTTTGATATGCGAGATTTACAGAAGGGATAACATATTGAAACATTTTAAAGACTGTAAGAAAAAAAAATGTTATGTTTCGTGAATCAGATACCACATCCTGTTGATTCATATTTTATGCACGCTTTGTTCACAAAATTTGCCTGTACAACCACAAAGCGTGCCCGAAGGCTTGCCAGACCTAGCAACAGCCAAGTGAATTCCTGGCTATGAATCTTACTGGGAAGGAGCAGGTGAATGAAATACATTATACTTTGTTACTAGGCTGTAGAAAAAGAAACATCCATAAATTGTAAATTACAGAAATGGTCTATTTTGCACCAAATGATCCCTTTAAAAAATTCACAGGTTCGGGATTTTATCCGAGGGTAGCTCTTACCTTTTCAGCTCTCGATCATAAGTCATTCTTATTCACTTTCATTGCATTGAGCTGTTTAAGATCACACTGCTGGCAGACTCTGTCTATGGGATTGCATATTGTTGCAGTTTACATTAAAATTCTCTTCCCATTAAACAAAAAATATCTGCTCAGTGAGATTAATATCCATGCACTCATGTGTTTCACGATCAAGCATACAAATAAGCACTGCTAATTTACTCCACAGGGCTCGACAGACAAATTTATCAAGTGATGACACTGACAAGGCTTAATAGCCCAATTTTGTAACAGACTCAAAAAGGTAATGCATCCTTTATTCATTCAGATAGCAATAACAATTGTACATCTTCATCTTCACTGATGTTCTTTAAGAGGACTACCTGCTCGACAACCGTATGAACACTGCTGATACATGACATACAAAATAAAACTGCATGAAGCAAGTCAGTGTAACAACTCATAGATGGGAGATTTTGAAACAGAAGGAAAAAAAAGCAAAACAAAACAAATTGGAATCTTGTGAAGTGGTCAATTGACAGTGACCATATTCTTAACAGGGATAAGGCAGAATATCAGTAATGGAATCCTCTAGAATTTCCATTCCTCAGCATTTACAAGCAGAAAAAAGTAGCTATACTTATTTACGCATCTATCGGACATAGCCAAGCATATGCATCTTGTAAGCTGTACTCGTACCTTCTGACTTCATAATCTCTGCTGTGCTATTTAATGCACAAGTTTTCTACAATCTCACTCAGGATAATAAAGCTACAACAAATCTGAAAGTAGACCTCTACAATGCACATGACTGTGCAGTGCATACTGTCATTACTTCACATTTGGAGACCACTGTCACCAAACTGCTGAAAATAAAGTTGAAAGAAGAATGCGAATAACAAAACCGACAGAAACTGCTACAGTTTATGTCCCAAACGGTACACACAGGATTCTGCCGCATACAGGGTCAAGCACTCAAAGTGACCTGCAAATACACCATGAAGTTATGGATGGAAAAACACAGACCAAAAAAAAAAAAAAAAAAAAAAATGTTCTATAGCATGTCCTGTCTGTGTGCCACCGAGGTCCAGACCTAGAACGAACATTTCACAATACAGTGTACTCCACTAGGGAGTTAACAAGATGCTAGTACAGCCCATTAACAGGAAATACTCAATTCAAATAGAACACTCATTTCCTGTGACATAGCACTCCCCTCTCTTTTGCAAGCAATTTTCTTTTGTAATATCTCTTTTGTTCACTTCGTAAAGGCTATTACACTTTCGTAGATAATGTACAGCATATGTGGGTGATGATGTACTGACATTAGACAACGGATTGACTCCATCGATTCAAACCTGTACCGCGTCAAAAGTATATCCTTCCATTCATCAGAATTGTAGGAAAGCCTTGAAGCCACCAATAGATACGGATGAGAAGTGATGGTGGTGGTAGTGGTATTGGTGTCTGTCTGTGTGTATGTAGAGGGAAGGGTGGGGGGGGGAAGGGGCAGGTAATGCTCTTTTCAATTTGACAAATTATGTGACAAATTGCATATGAAAAGTCTTTGTCGAAAAGCTAATGCATTGTGATTATTTCTCCTTTGCAAGAAGTATCACACGCCACAAAGTACATCCTACACATTAATTTAGGTTTGGTATGCAGTGCACTCTAATCACTGACATGCTCACGGATAACACATATTACAGATGTAGTAGTAGTAGTAGTAGTTGGTGTAATAGTGGTAGTAGAAGTAGTAGCTGCTACACCTAATCAATTTCATAACAAATGTTTCCTTATGAGTCTGTACAGATCCTTTGTGTCTAACTCATTCCTTAGCATAATTCTAGCATGGCGGCCAAGGTACTGCATAAAAACACATACAATCATGGCAGTATTTACAAATGCTCACATACATATCAAATTAGTTCTTTTTCATTCTCTTTTGAAATCTCAAGGAAAACCATGACAAACATTACAATACTTTCAAATAATATTCTATCCTATGAACAGTGTGAAATTACAGTCCATTTATTTGTCTAGTTTAAACTGTAACAGGAGTATTTTTTTTTCTTCATCTAAATGTGTTGGTTGTATTCTGAAAACTCGGTCTTCAACATGACAGACTCGACCTAAACAAGAGGTGTGGATTATTCACTTCACTGTTTCAGTGTAAATTGACTCACTAGCACAAATAACATTTCTTCAAATGAAGCCTATGTATATATTCCAATATGTATACATCATATATATATATATATTTATATCATATTTATCTCATGATACCAGGGAAACCATGTAAGTGACATTTGGGATATATTTTAACTACACGGCCAATTGCAAGGACGGTGTTCACCTGACGTTTACAAGCTCATAAGAGTTAGTATTTGGAGCTCGACCCTAGATGAAACTTGTTTTGTAGTCAATAGGTCAAGTACATGGAGAGAGAGTTTATAAATTCCCCTTCACTTATGCTCGATACAGTGTGTACTGAAAAAAAAAAAAGGCCACATGCGTAATTTAGGTCGTAATGGGGATGAACCACTTGGCCCATTCTTGTTAAGAGTAAAATTTACAAGCAAGCTGGGAGGCCACACAATACCCATTTGTTTTATGCAGCTCACTCATTACGGGGTATTGTACACGAGTATAGAACACTGTTTTGTTTTTCTATGAACACAAACGAGATTGATTTCAGACTTACACCATTTGATGCTGCAATTTTTCATCAAATCGTTTCACCAAAAAGGATCAGGGTATTCATGATCAGTTTCACAGCATCCTTTGGACTAAGACACGGCAAAACGTTATAAAAAATCATATCACTCCCCCCTCCCTCCCCTGAATTAAATACAAAAAGAAATGGGTTACTAAACTGAGTTTGACTTGAGAGCGATGTACAAACGGGTAGTTAACACAAAACCCCATGAAGCTTATACACATGCTTCAGTGTGTGCAGTAAATAAATGACTATTCATTTATCCTACAGATTCCTATGGAATGCATTCACCTCTTGGCCAGTGCGAGAAAGATCTGTCAAGTGTAACATTCTGCTACGGTTTACATTACGCTTGGCAAGATGCTCCCGTCATTCTCTTTCTCTCTCACACCCCAGAAGAGTTCTCTCAACTTGCAGTACTGACAAGCGTGTCTCATCCCGTCGCTGGTACCGCACAGTTTCACTGACAAGTCTCTTGTAATTTACACACACACACCAAAAGAATTTGTACAAAATATAAAGCGGTGAATCTGCCATTTCTACTTCTAACCCCCACATAGGCCACTCACATGACCAATCATGGGATATATTACATAATATTCTCAATATCTACTTGTCATCTTATCTCTGAATTTAAACTTTCTCAACATTTTCTCTCCTTTTTTTTTTCATTTTTTTTTTCCATTGAGTGTGTCGGCATTGAGAGTATGGAGCCAGAATGAAGGAAGAATATATCTTATGATTGACAGCACTTCCTCTTGTTGGGTTCATTGTAGCCATTTGTGGGTGGAATGGTGATGGGCTTGACATCTGAGCTGGGTGAATCCTCGCCGTTGCCTCCGTCCCTGATGTTCTTCTGTGACACGATCTTGTAGATTTCTGCAGGGATTAGGTTGGAAAACAAGGAGCGAGGAAGCTTCTGTTATCCAGCATGAACACATTTCTATATGTAAAATACAAGCAATGCTTCATGGCACATCTTGCCAGTCAATACTCCATTACTGAACTCAGAAGAAAAAAAAATAATCCTAGCTAACAACAGATAATGATCCAGAATTCTCCCTATCGCATATAGCCAGTATCTGATCGATCACTTTTGGGACGTACATGTCTACTTCCAAATCATACCAAAGATCCTACTGTTCCAAAAGTTCTTTCCAGGACTACCACAATTGGTGCTTTAAAACAATTTACAACCATACTCATATTGTCCAAGTGCATCTTCAATAATGATGGGCAAGTACTGGTTGAATGAAAAGAACAAAATACTTTTAAGACTTTCAGAGAAATCCATTATCTTACCTGTCAGTATTTGAACGAAGGCCTGTTCCACATTTGTTGAATCCAAGGCTGAGGTTTCGATGAAGGATAGCGTATTTCTCTCTGTTTACAAAGATAAAAATCAATGAAAGGGAATGTCACTATGTGACAGATATGGTACATTAAAATACTCCATTATTATCATTAGGTGATCCGAGTATCCTCTCGGATCACCTTTTGTCTTTGTAGGGATTCTTTCTTCTTCTTCTTCTTCTTATTTCTCCTCAACAGTTGTGTAGAAGTTAGCTCAGAAAGTCCTCTGCCTATTGATTTCAAGCTTGATGTCAAAGACGACAGATCTAGTAAAATCAGTGTGATCAGTCGACCGTGACGTCACTATGATGTCATTATATGAAATCACATTTTCATTCATATCTCATTAATGGAATGGAATTTCTCAATGAAATTTACGTCTCATATAGTTCAAGTCAAGCTCTTTCTACTCATATTCTTAAAATTCATCTCTACACTTAAAACGTACGCGTACGCGCGCGTTGAAATGTTGACATGCTCCAATCGAGCTCAAATTTTTTTTTGCACACGTTTCAGATCATTATATTATTATTATTATCATTATTATCATTATCATCATCATCATTATCAAAATGGGTGACCAGACAATGCCAGACACTTAGCACAGCCCTCAGGTAGAGCAGTGGCAACACTGAAGAGGTTACGCTGGTTACAAGACCTTATTACTAGTATCCGAGTTACAATGACAAATATTCAATTGTCCATCTACTTGCGCACACACACACACACACACACACACACACACACAGAAATCAAGAAAGAGGATGGCCACAAAAAGGAGATATATCTACTGAATGGAAATTATGACAAGATACATGTATGTGGACAAAGGATTGGCTGACATTGATAGAGAACAAATACCAGCATACAATTCTGTACTATCAAGAAAAGTGTGCCATATGGCTGAAGTGCAGTTCTACATGCAAACCTATGAAAATGTCCATGAATTTGTGCTAATATTGCATCTCCAGTTGCTTGTTTTGCACCCCCAGATGAAATACAAAACCACAACTGGTTTGAAAATACATGTATTAGAGTACCGGTACAGTGTAAAGGATGGTAAAAGGAGGAAATACCTTTGGTGCACATTCCTAAAACATATGGAAAAGAGCCTGTACATGAATTTGTTCAAAACAACAATGAGTATCAAAGAGTTAAACCTGCCAATTGATATGCTTCCCCTTTGATCCTTACATCAATGAATTATTTTTCTTCCTTGAAATTCCATGTATTACAGCTATTAGCAAAATACTTAAGTTATAACAAGCTAGAAATGAATTTATTTGGACATTGTAGAGTCCCCTGATAACACCAAGACCCCGTTAACAGTGTGGGGCTGGACCGAGCCCCGCAATTTTGTCCGTTTACACTGCCGGGCTCGGCCGCGCTTTTAATTCAAACCTTTCATTATTTTGTCGTAGTGGCGCTCTGATTGTAAACAAACGCAATTTGGTATAGCCTGGTTTTCAGACCCTTTGCCAACTGGATTCCATGGCAACGAAGTCGCCGTTCGGGCAAAGGCCTTTGCCGAAGGAAAAATCCTTTGCAGGACAAAACCACCTTAAACTATACTAGTTTTCGACGTTGAGGGGGTTGATATCGTGAATAGTGAAATAGTACGGGCAGAGGGTCTGGAAGCCAGACTAAAATTGGCCGTGCATTTGGCCCAGTTTGCGTTTACACCAAGAAGAGGCCGGGCTAAACTCAAGTGCCAGTATTGTCTTTAACCTTAATCAGGCTGGGCTTTTTTGGCTATGCTATATCTAGGGGGGGTGGGGGGGGGGGGGGGGGTGGATTCCTCCCCCCCTTCAGATCTCGCCTATGGAACGCGTGATCGCGTCGAAAATCGGCACACGCGACGTCCACGACGTATAGTATCAAAATGTATGGTTGCTTTCTCCGAAAAATTTTTCTTATATTTTATATTAATTAATTATTGTAATTTATGCATAAAATCAGTTTGGGGCTCTAAATCACTTATTAATGCTCTAATTACGCTAATCTTTTTAAAAAAATGTTTCTGGTATCATTCTCCTGAGACATAGGATAAAGAAAAAAATCTGTATCGAAATTAATTTCTTATGTATTTGACTGTTTTTTGAATTTCTTATGTATTTCTTTGTTTTTCGACCTTTTGTTTTTGTTTGTTTTTTGGCCAAAATTTGTCACAGACATTGTTCGAAGCTTTATTATGCTAAAATAAATTAATTTCGTCCATTCTAAGTCAAGATATGAATTTTTATGTGAATTAATTGAAAAAACACAATTTGCATTGGATTTGTACACAAAATCACGTTTTGGAGCAATTTTGGGGTTGACAAATTTTTTTCGAACAGGCGTCGCGTCAAAACGGTACACGCGGGCGCAACAATTTTGGTCTCAAAAGTTGCGCGATACTTGAAAGAAAAAAGTCATGAAACATCGCGGCGGGAGCTTATCGCGCTGCGAAGATATTGCGCGAAACGTCGAGGGGGGCGGATTCCGCCCCCCCCAGCCTGATTAGGGTTAAGGCCCTATCACACCTTTCCGGGCAAGCCTTGCATGTGATTTGCGGAGAGCAAGTTTTGCTACCCGTAGATCCCCGCAGATGGCCCACACATGACAATATCTAGCACGTCTCACCTGTAGTTGCCTGGAGGTGTGTACGCAAATACTATTTACCTGCAGCCATGTTTAGGCCCTGTCACACCTTTCTGGGCAAGCTACGCGGCTTTGTTGCGTGTGGGGATTTCCCATCATACAGGACAATTTCTGAGCGCGGACAAGGATTTGGACGAGTTTTGCATGCGTCTTACCTACTTACTGGACGCATGCTACTTTAGTTCTACCTCTGTGGGTATTCTGTGTGACCTGCGTGCCAGGCGCGTGGGGGTTGACAATTAGTGAAGGAATTCCTCTGAAGGACTATTTTACCCCGTTTATACTAAGGAAAAAGGGGGTTCTGAAACCCCCTGTAGCCGCTTCGAGCAGGCTTTCAGCTCAGTATAAACAGACAGAATTCAGAAAAGGCGATCCGGTTGGGTCGGGTCCGGTCGGGTTCTGAAACCTCCTACGGGGGGAGGTTTCAGAACCCGCTATAGCCGGCTCGAGGAGGCTCGACTGCAGTATAAACGCGACGGGGTTCGAAAAGCCGCTTTTTTGCCGACCCAGAAGTTATCGCTGGAGGTCATCGCGCGCTCATAAAGTAAACAAGCAACTGCACCGGATCGCAAACCCACGTTGTTATAAATTCGCACTCAGCAGTCACGTTTCCGCGCGAAAGTGATGCCACGAAAGCGCGCGCCGGTTTTCGGAGGGGAATTCGGTTACCATAGGAACGGAAGCCGTGACCCTGCTAAGACCCGCTCGGGCCTGCTTTCGCTCGCGCAGTATAAACAGACGAGAACCCGCTTTTTCATAGCGGGTTTTCGACCTCCTCGAGGCTGCTCGAAAACCCGCTCGCAGTATAAACGGGGTATTTATTTGGCAGAGGTCCTAGAAAGTGTCATTATCCTAGCCACAGCCGACTCTCAACAAACTGGCCGAATGGCAGTAACTGACCCTCAGCATGCATGCAATTTGCATGTACATCTCGCTCCACGCCTGCAAAACTGACCAGGTACACAGATGGTGGCAGTATCGACACAATTCCTTGCCAGTAACACACCCATATTACATGTATGCTCGTAGAATGTCGTCTCTGTGGACGTCTGCTGGCAATCTCCGCGACTCACTAGGAACAAGTTTTGAGCATGATCAAAACTTGGCTGCGGGTAAATTGGACTTGTGTGCGCAACTATGGGCGACTACGTGCTAAGTACTGCCACTGTGAAGGCCATCTGAGGGGACCTCCAGGTAACATGAATTGTTCCCCGTAAGTCATAAGCAAGGCTTGCCCGGAAAGATGTGAAGGGTTCTTGAGCATGCTCAAACTTGTTCCCGGTGAGTTGCAGGGGTTGCCTGCAGAGGTCCATGCAGAACACCAGTAAAAGGTCCGTAGCAGTAGCACTTCGCAGGCAACTCCTGCGCAACTTGCCTTTAACTAAAACAGGAGTAGAACGTAAGTAGCACACGTCCAGCAGGTACGACACACGCGAAACTCGCCCAAATCCTTGTCTGCCCGCAGAAAATTATCTTGCGTGCTGGAAAATCCATACACGCAACAAGCCCACGTAGCTTGCCTGGAAAGGTGTGACACGGCCTTTACAGTTCTTGACGACAACTCACAATCAACTCACCTGCAAAGACTTTGGCTTCGTCTGTTGGGACTGCCCTCAAGTGCCGTAGGTCACTCTTGTTGCCGACTAACATTATTACAATATTATTATCTGCATGGTCCCGCAGCTCCTTGAGCCACCGTTCTACATTCTCATATGTCAGGTGCTTTGCTATATCGTACACGAGTAGCGCTCCGACTGCACCACGGTAATATCTGCATGTGAAGACAATATAAACACAAATACTGTACATGTAGTTTACCATGCAGTGAAGATTGCACAACACAAGCATTAGCATTCATAGGGTATTGAAGAATGCACTTGTACACAGTAACTCATTAAAAAATCCATGAAGCCTTCACTGTACATGTACATGTATTTTACTATTGCACATGCCGCTCTTGGGGTATTAAGAAATTCCCATTCACAGCATAAAGCATTGTTGCATGTGTGAGGACTTTCAAAAAGGATTGCTACTTTAATGTTCCTCTTGACTCGGAAAATTTAACTACATTTGGAGTTAATCATTGATACAAGACTTGGCACTGTTTATACCGATTGCTGCATCCATGTACCTGTAACTTACCACACTGCAAACTAATTTAAGTACAGATATATTAGCTGATCATGATACATTGTACATGTAAGCGGTACAAGCCCACGTAATGAATAAATACCAATGGGCCACTGTGATTCAAGTCTTACTCATTTATACTAGATGACTCACTTTGCACACATGGGCTGCATTATGCACTTCAGTGTCAACACAATATGAAGTACAATTGTAAGTGTACACACATAAACAGCATGACACAATGTAGGCCTACAGTATACTTCCTTGTAACAGTGCAATGTTTGCTTGTCTGGCCAAAGAGAAGCCAAAGTACCCGTACTGCTGACCATTCATACACTCTGTAGTCAGAAATGAGCCAAACCTGTTGGCTACGTTTACATTCTGATTCATCACATTGAAATTACTGTAACCATGCTTCTACCCTACCCACCAACCTACAATGTACATGTACCCCCCTCCCCTTCATACAGTGTAAAAGATTTTATAATCTACAAACTGGAATAACACATTCATATACCTGTAAATTGCATTGTACAGCAAATATGATATTAAACAGAACAGGCGGCTCCCATCATAAAGTCCTTGAGACGAACAGTTTTCTTTTGTTACACCATACCAAAATTTTGTTATACCCTGTAGCAGAACAAATATGTTTGTAAAGCTACACATATACAATGTACACAGTATAATAAATTTGGGATCTGAATTTTACTTTTGTTGTATGCAAAATTTTGTTATAACAGCTGTGCCCTGTTGTTATAATGTTTTGTACAATGTAGGTACAGTTTGCACGATAATCCTGTGTACAGACCGTGTATGTATAATGCAATACATTGTAAAGGGGCTAAATACAATCATCTGGATTGAATAATTTATGGTAATACCGTACATTCTCCAGGGGTGATGGCTCTACACTTTCTAACCACAAATCACAGGGCATGTACAATGAACATCATGTGGGCAGATACAGGATGTATTTGGTTGAGAAAACCCAATGTTGACTGTAGAGTAGGGCGTGTCACTGCTGGGCAGGGCCACATGCAAATTTTTGTCTACACCACTCAACCACAGAGCAACAATTTGGCCTTGAGATCTGTACAGTAGCTACACGAGGTCATTCCTTGTCAACCTTCATCTACTGTCCATGAGTTTATGAGACCTCTTTCAAACACTGCGCCCTACATGTAAATTATGATCATAGGGCACAATTAAGGAAAATGGGTAAAGTGTCAGCTTGTCCACATTCCCCCCCCCCTTTTCTCATGAAGGCCGTAAACTGCATACAGTGTAGACCAACACGTACATGTGTGTACTTGTATCAGCTATGAGGGATGTGATTGATGCTCTAAATTTTCAGAATGCTTAGTAATGGCATACAGTACATGCATTGTATAGGCCTACAGCTACATGTACATTTGTATAGTCATTAATGTGTGCCCCAAATTGTTCTAAATATAACCATTTTCATTACCAACTTCCTCTCGGTCACTCTATTAATGAATATATTCCTATTAGATTGATGTGATGGTCCACCTAAGTTAAAATCTGAAAATCTTTTCAGATTTGGATTGAATTATTATTGCCATACGTATAGGCCTACATAAAATGTCATTTCTGGACCAACTGTGTCATGGCATACTACTACTGTACATTTCCCTCTCACATGTATCAATCAGGGGTATCAACTTTGCTTCGCTGTCAAAGCAATCGAACTCAAGCTTACATATATGTTGTACATGCACCTTCAGTACATGTATCATAAATTCATTCCTGAAACCCAGCTAATATACAGCTGCACTACCATTATCAGGAAATGCCTAGCTACCTTCTTCCAAGCTGCCTTGACACTTCACTTGCTAGAATTTTACTTCCACACTGCCCCCTCATTATGGCATGTCAGTATGTGCTGTATACATGTACATGTAGTAGCATGTACAGCAGTCCATTTCTGGTCAAGTCAAGTTCACGAATAACAAAATGTGCAATCTTTGGGACACACATTGTCACATCGTGTTAAGGCCACACTTACAGTACAAAATACGCACGCATTGTACACACATTTGTATTCATTGCCACAACATACGTACAGACAGTCACATTCTTGCAACTACTGTATACTCATCATATTATGCTCTATGCATCATATGCTGCATGATTCAAGTCTCCAGACATTTGAAAATAACTTCAAGTTTCAGTCTTGGAGAGGGAACTTTAACGTTATGTAAATCCATTAATAGCAAACTCTCAAATATCTCCCTTTGCAAATACCCTACACATACACAGATTGTGTTTGTAGTAGGCCTACCTCACTATACTGTAGGGGATAGTGCAAAACCAGAAACATTTGCAGCATGAAACTTTTGCATACCAGAGCTGACAGCCTTTTTCATTGCATGACACTTTTGAAAATTGCCTCTGGCAGCCAATGCATTGTGTGGACAAACACTTTAGGCGTGCATTTTACTTTCTTGAATCTTGGCCTGTGAAAGTTTTATGCAAAATTTTTTGACCGAAAAAATTCTGGTTTTACAGTAATTCATCCCATAAGAAATTGGATTGCTATCATATAATCCATCCAATGTGGCATCCCTTGAGGACCTCACAATGAGTTTCAGTTAATGCGTCCTTGATATCTTATGCAGAAAACAGCCAAAGGGAATCATGCCACCAATGGTAAAGTACCTGCCACATACTTGACTCCTTTCTACAGTTCACTGCTTGTACTGAGATAAATAGCTTAATAATACCAACATTTACATTGTATGGTCCTCACTTCCTGGGTCCCGTTGCATAAAACTTTTTTAAGGTTGCTAACATAAGAATGTAAAATCCTTTGCATAAAAACTCTGGTTGGGTGCTTCCACCGGAAAAAAATCCGGTTGGAGTTTTATGCAACGGGCCCCTGGAAAGTTGATTCATGTTGATCTCTTCTTGCTTGATAAATCTATTGTATTTGCTTGACTGTATGAACAGAACACAGATTTTTACCAAAAGGTCATACATCTTCTCTCTCCTGTCACAAGTCAAAACAACTACCAGTATTACAATGCATACCAACAATCTCTCCACATCATACATCATGTACCTGGTACATGCAACATGTACATGTACCATGAAATGTTCATGTTTCCCTTCAAATCAGCTCACAAAAGCAACTACCTGTATTACAATGTACACTTTAAATACACACTTCTGATACTTACGCACTAGTTATGGCTCTATATCTTTCTTGGCCTGCTGTGTCCCATATTTGTGCTTTAATCGTCTTGGAGTCCACTTGTATGCTTCTCGTGGCAAACTCTACACCGATCGTACTTTTGCTCTCCAAGTTGAACTCATTTCTCGTGAATCTCGACAGTAAGTTGCTCTTCCCAACCCCCGAGTCTCCGATCAGGACAACTGCATTTCAACAGGCAAAAAACAAAACAAAACAAAAACAAAACAAAACAAAGGGTGAATATGGTACATGTAGTTAAAGCCAGTGCTCATACTCATGAGGTCTCAGCTAAAACATGACAAACATAGCATTAAAGAAAGCAAAAGTGCAAAATTCACTAAATTTGTACTTTAAAATCTGTACAATGTACTTATGTAAAATATGAAAGTTGAGGCCGTCCTCAGTACAAGCCCTGTACATCGTGGAATGAGTTGTGTAGGATAAGACTCCCTCTACATAAGCCTTGAATAAGGCTTGTTGATACATGACACATCATTCAATGCAGGCTCAGATTGCAGCATGTCAAAGAATAACATGATGCATCCATAGTGTGATGAGCATTTGCTGTGGGTGATACCAGTAGGTGATATCAGCTGTAGAGAGTAACAGTTGAGTACCTCAAGAGGATACTCTTTCAACCAACCAGGATGCATTGCTTTGCATGCTACAGTAGGCCAGCAGACCATACAAGTGTGGATAAATGAATGTTAAGCCTTTCTTACATCCCGTCGTGCGCGTTTAGAGATCGTGCGGACTCGGAGTTCCTGTCAGGCGAGGAGTTGTCGCTGGGTGAAAATTAAATCGGAGGGGAAGTATGTAGTAAGTACGTAATGAGTGGGTGTGTCTTGCTCAAAAAGTGAGGCCCGCAAGTGGTCTGTATGCCTTTTTGGAAGTAGGAAGAAGGAGCACGTAAGACCTCTACTTCTGTCGCACACAATGGGTGGGATACTTGTACGTGAATTGCAAGTGAAGCGTACGTTTTCAGAAATCGTACTTACGAAGTAAGAGAAACGTAAGAGAAACGTAAGGGGCACGGAAGTGTTAAGACAATCGTTAAGACAAACTGGAAGAACACACAGATAATCACAATAATATAAAAGGGTGCACCGAATCTCTTCATCATTCCCTGCTCTTCTTCCAATTCTTGCTACCTGATTTTCCCTTGGGAGCCATTGTGCACAGAATGTGGACTCACTGCAGAAAATGTCGACGCGGAACTGAAAGCACGCTGTCCATATCAGCTTATATATAGGAGCACGATGCACCTGAGCATGTCTCAACATGTACTTCTGACGCACTTTTTATCGTGCTGATCACGTTCGTTGTCTGAGTGTGACATACTTCACAAGTACGGTAGTAGTACTCACCACGCATTTTAGAAGTACGTAATATGCACGGAGGAAGTGCACTCACCCCCCTTTTGTTAACACGTACATTGAAAGCAAGTGGAAAGTATAAGAGCCTCTTGCATGGTAAGTACGCCTTCATGGGAAAATACCCCGGAATTGTTGCATGTTTTGACTGCGTTACACACGCGCCTATCGAACTTACTCAGTACTTTTGTCTTGCGTACTCCGAGCGTGCCCCACGCGTGCTAATTGTCGCAGCCAGGTCATAGCGAAAAACTGGCCGGCCAGTTTTCAGGCTGCGTGCTATGCGCCGTGTTTGCGACCACCAAAAAAAGTACTTTCCACTTGCGTGCATCTCACTACTTGGTCCATTTTTGGCACGCAAACCACTCGTAGTACCACGCACGACCGGATGTAAGAGAGCCTTTAGAAACATCCCTGACAGCACATACTGTACAGGTCCTGTAAATGTAGAGCCCTAAATCTCTTTCCAAAACCTAGACCCCGTTTACAGTGCGAGGCTCGGCCGCGGCCGAGCCGCGGCCGAGCCCAGCCCCGCTTCAGTGTAAACGCGCAAAAGGCCAAATGCGAGGCCAAAATTGGCCTCGCATTTGGCCTCGTTCTGGAGGTGGTCTCGGCCGCGGCCGAGCCCTGCCTCTTCTTGGTGTAAACGCAAACTGGGCCAAATGCGCGGCCAATTGCGCGGCCAATTTTAGTCTGGCTTCCAAACCCTCTGCCTGTATCTTTCGCTATTCAGGATATTAACCCCCTCAACGTCGAAAACTAGTATAGTTTAAGGTGGTTTTGTCCTGCAAAGGATTTTTTTCCTTCGGCAAAGGCCTTTGCCCGAACGGCGACTTTGTCGCCACGGAATTCATTTGGCAAAGGGTCTGAAAACCAGACAATACCAAATTGCGTTTGTTTACAAGCAGAGCGCCACTACGACAAAATATTGAAAGGTTTGAATCAAAAGCGCGGCCCAGCCCAGCAGTGTAAACGGACAAAATTGCGAGGCAATTGAGGCCGGACTCAGCCGCGGCCGAGCCGCCGCACTGTAAACGGGGTCTTAATGTTCTGAATGTAGGCTTCACACTCATAATTATATGCGTGTTCACATCTTTCTACAGTAATACTGAAGCCAAGGAATTTATCCATGAGTTTAGAGTAACCATTGAAAGGACAGAAAAACACACTGCACAAAAACAGAAATTCTTTTCATCAATGCAAAGTAAATGCAGTATACAATGCATGCCAAAGTGATGATGAAAAAGAAATAACTGCTTTTATTCTTCTTCGCAAAAAATGTACAGATTCTTGTTATTATTCTTTTTTTGAAATACAGAACTCTAAAATGTCACTTCCAGTTCCACTTCTAGATTGTTATTAAAGTGGGTACACATGTATCTCATTGGGCTGGAGACTACGGCAGGTGGCAAGCTGATGGCAACTCTAGTCTCCCTATTCAAGGAGACATCTTTGCGACGTCTCTGCAACGTCTCCTGGAATGTAGCAGAGTCTCTGGGGAGTCATGAAAGAATCAAAGATGTTTGCGGTCTCCGAGACATCTCCGCGACTTTGGGCTGCGGAGACCCTCTGGCCACCTACAAGTACACGTCTCTGCAATGACTCTTGGAATGTACATGTAGCCGAGTCTCCGGGGAGTTGCGAGAGAATCAAATATGTTTGATTTTTTGGGAGACGTCTCCTTCTAGTCGCAGCCAAGTTGCGGAGACTTCAGTGTAATTCTTTTTTCATGTGGTCTCCGAGACATCTCCGCAACTTTGGGTTGCGGAGACCAATTGGCAACCTTCATGTACAGTGTACATGCACCACAGACATCACAGAGGCATCTCCACGACTAAGAAGACATGTCCATGACAAATGAATCATCTTATTTGGAGATGTCTTTGAAGTTGCCTTCTTGCTGAAAGCAAATCATTTTTTTTTTTTTTTTTGTCTTTCATGTGACATTAAGTCACAGCAACTGATCTGTGGCAGCAGTCACAGAGAAGTCTTCTCCAGTGAGATATGCCCTTAACACACAGTCACACTTTGTGTAAGGTACTGTATTGATATAAAATGCGAGCACCTCTCGTTTGATCACACCAAGGAGGTTCAAGAGCTGGAGTTCCAACTGGCTATGATTATTCAAACAGGTGTCAGTTTTCTAGGAATGCTAAAAGAATTCCACAGGTGCATTTGCACCACTGATGATCAGGCTTTGATGCCACCAGAAGATCTGTCTTCAACTCTAACATTTAATTGGGTTAATTTGTTTGTTTATTCATTAAATGAAATGAACATTAAATGAAATGAAATTTTACCTAATCATAAAACATATGAAACAAAAGTCAACCCCATTCAGAAATACAAGTACATTTCAAAAGTGTAAATTAGAGTTTTGTGCTGTCAAAGTGTTTAAAACTGTACCACCCTGGAAAGCCAATTGTCCTTTTTTGTGTGTTAATTCCACCAATTAAAACCAATATGGTATTATATTCACGATATTTGTACACTACTGTACTTCCTTGTAAATTTCAAATGTCACAAGTACTGTTCAGGCATTTACAGTCAAACATAATTTCTTTTTTATTTCAGCAATCTTTGCACTTAAGTTCTTTCTCTGTGTCTTTACCATTATATAGTGCTCATCTTTTGTAAGGAGGGATGGTGAAAAGTCATTACAGTACTCACCGCATAATCAGGATATGCTGATTTCAACAAAAACGTCACTTTTGAGCGGAGTGCCTGATTTCACAATGAGCATGCACCACGCACTCAAGGCGTTGATAATACATTGTACATACTACACCCATGATACTACACAAGTGCTCAAACATGAATACATTGTGTGCACCACCCCCCAGTACTGTACATTATACCCTTTCCTCTATGATCCCGAATTCCTGCACAGGAATCGCAACTGGGTTCTTTTGTCACCTTTGACACCAAAAGGTGTGCTTTAAACACTGAATACTTTCTTTACCCATTGAGGACGGACTGATTTTGATACAACACGCATTTCCCACAGACACTTGCCCGAGCATTATACTTGGGTCTCGTCCTCAATGGGTTACAATAAAAAAAAAAAAAAGGAGCCTTCGTAATTCTGATCTTGCATGCCTTCCTGATTTATGTCTTTCTCTGTGATCATTCATAGCATGGGCATGTAGAATGTTTCATACATATTCACATCCATGGCTAAGTATTGATTACCCAGAATGAATGTGGGAATGTCAGGGGAATGTGCAATCAAAACTCAGCCCCTTTATTTAGGTCATGAGAAGTTACCATCAAATTCATGTTAAAGAAAAATAATTGCAATTCGTAATGAAATCTGTCAGCTTTTGATTTTCCTGACACTCTGTGAGTTTGACCTTATCTTTGATAACATGTTGCTGGACCCTGGCCGACTAGTGCATACATTTTGTACTTGTACACGTGTGCTGATTGACAGTGTACACTGTATGTGTGTTGTCAATGTTCAATAGAATATTCATTGAGCTAGTAGCTCACCACATGCACACACTAAGTGACGCTTTGCGAAGCATAAAATAGCGGAATTTAATAGTGGCTTTTAATATTGGATGCTACCTGGATGGAGGTCATGAAACTGACTAGTCAGAAACTTTCTTTGCAAGTACCATACGCATTTAATACACAGCAACTGATAGGGAATCTTTGGAAAGTTACAAATATTTTGGTTTCAAGGTAGCTTTTTGTATAAAAATAGGAAAAAATTGTGTCCCATTCATCAGAGGTCTGTGCCAAATTATCTTGTGAAAAAAGCTCCACCACTTGTATTGATGATTTACATGCTTTTCCCCCCAATGGCCATTGTGTGCGTGTGTGTGTGTGTGTGTGTGTATGCATGTAAAATCGGTATAAACTGTACAGACAGTAACACTGTTGTTGACATACTAGCTAGTAGCTGATCAGTTATTTTTTTGTGTGGATTTTTTTTTTTTCGTCTTGTTCATTTCACCGAATAATTTCAAAAAGGACAGTAGATATAGATATGCCTACTGCAATAGGTTAATGATCCCCTGATTGAGATATAATGCAGTATCATTTACCTTCATGAAATCATGAATGAAGGATGCAAGTTTACAACTGTCCAGTTGTATTGCATGCCATGCACGCACAGCACCCGCACCCCGTCTCTCTACTCGATCATGACTTGCTGAGCCAGGGGCAGGGGGAAGGGCATCAGAGCAACGCCATGCGCCAACGGTGTGGCGTACCACAGTGCTTTCATTATGCACACACATTGACACATGCACACGGGTACAAACATGTAAGCGGTTTTATCTGACGCGAGATCCCATACACGTACACCTCACCGCATCTGCACGCAGTATTAAAATGGAACACACGACATGCGTACACATGCTGTCAACCCGAAATGCCCAATATCGGGATAGGTAGATTCTACTTGAATTCGCATGCAATGCCTATATATTAGGGTGAAATCTCGCATTGATAATTTAGGGCCGTAGATTGCCGTGTCTACAGCCACTGAGCCAGCCAGCATTATTTACAACTTTAGGCCTAACGTTACAGATTTAAAAATTTTTCTGGTCTCAACATCAAGGGTCTAACTGGTTGCACTTCATATTCTAGCTGCTAGTAATGCTAGATTAATAAAATTATACTAACCATGCTAACAGTTAGGGGTCTACGTCTAGATTAGTTCATGCTACTCTGCCTGCTTTGATGCCTTTGTGTCAAGCACAATCAAATTTAGGCCTAACAATAGGCTCAACTGTTACACAAATAATGTCACTGGCAGCATCTACGTACATCGCACATCGACATTTGTAGGTCGACACTACTAACCCGGTATTGGTCATTACACTCACGACACAGGCATTAGAGTCTTTAGCTAGGCAACAATAACGGTGCGATTACCGAGTACCGGTTACTCAGTACCTGTTCTTGTTGAACAACGTTGTAATTTACTGTAGGTAGCCCTATACAGTCACACTTGTACACTCGTAACGTTAGATGGAATGGCCCATAGCACTACGTGTAGCAACGGCAGACGCATTGTTACTGTGTAGAAATCTCTATCCATTGTGTACTGCACAACCGAAAGAATCGACTTTCTTCCCCATATGAAATTCACCCTCATAGGTGAAAACCATATCATATTCATACAACAGGTTGGTACATTTCGTATCTTCTTTACACAGACTTATATTCTGTCTGGAACTCACCTTTGAATAAATAGTCGTACTCATCATCTTTCGTACCCATCTTGGTAGTGTCTACTTCAACCTGTTCGGTTACGCCCCTGAGTAGTGACTTCCGGATATGTCACCGGTAGGGATTCCCTTATAAACATGTAATGATTGAGACTAATTTGACAAATAGAACTGCTACTTTTCGAATCTATATATCTCCAACCCAGCAGATTAATTTGGATGATGGTAACCCGCTGATGGTGCTAGATTTAGACGATGAGATATGATGTATGGAGATAAACATTAGCCTTCAAAATCCGTACAATGGCGGCGTACAAGACGCCCACAGTGGAATGACGTCATGCGCTGCGATGGCCGTACATACTGGGACTGTGTGTGTACAGTGTGTGTGTTCGATGTCATCTACTGTAGGCGTTGATATTTGAGGTTCCACGTCCCCTGCTGATTCGTTGCGATCAATGTTTGAAATTACGTTTGCACAGAAATATTTCATCTAGATAAAGAGGGGTACGTTGCTGTTGCTTTTTTATTGTTCTTTGATTATAAAAAAAGAATGGCACTTAAATTCAATCTAGAACTCTAGAATATATCATGTGCGTTTATGTCTAAGATCCGAGGACTTTTTTTTTCTGTTAAAACAGGGCTTATTGAAGAAAAAAAAAATGAAAAAAGTGAAAATATTCAAATTGCCGTCCAGAATACTTGCACTTGTGCGTTGTCAAAATAGTTGGTACCTATTGTAAGTTGCATGACAGCGAGCTCCTATGTGATAAAA
Source organism: Diadema setosum (assembly GCF_964275005.1). Taxonomy (NCBI): domain Eukaryota; kingdom Metazoa; phylum Echinodermata; class Echinoidea; order Diadematoida; family Diadematidae; genus Diadema; species Diadema setosum. The sequence continues at coordinate 22,886,287 of NC_092698.1, read as the reverse complement.
ACCAAAAACCCTCCCTTTGAAATTCGGAAAAAAAAAGTCCTACAGTATAGGCCTATAGCGATATGTATATAAGACAGGCTTCAGTGGCGGATCCAGAGGGGGCGCAACCGGCGCACTCCGCCCCCTTTACTTTTCCTGAAAAATAAAAGAAATTAAAAAAATTGAAATGAAACCCGGAAGTGGCACCATAAATATTAGTTGCCCCCCCCCCCCCCCCTTTACAGAATTCCTGGATCCGCCCCTGTATTGTTACCAGTATCATCGGAGATAGCCTAAACTCTGGGCTTTTATAGGCCTACATTATCTAAGTGCCTATATTATATGCCTTGGCCTATTTGTTTTCAGTGTTAACATGAATCATTTTCTTTCAATTCATGAATAGAGGGGAGGGGTCTAAATTTCACTAACACGGCTTGAATTTAGAACGGTCGGGTTTGTAAACAATAATGGCAAGGAAGATAATAGTTAAGATATACTGATCCTTGTCAACATCACCATTTTAACTATTATTAGATTATTATACATGAGATGGATACTTCAACCGGTGGAGCCGCGCAGAAGGTTATACCCTGTATACGCCATTATATTTCGCGAGTCTAAATTTTCGCGAATTGGGAATTCCCGACGATTTCGCGAGTGGTTAAATTCGCGATCGTATGGAGTCCTGTACTGCACGAAGATTAATGTAGGCCTACACGCGTACGTCACATTCACATCGGGATTAGAGTAATTTTTTCGCGTGTCTTTAATTTCGCGAATAGCATCTGACGTGCGAAAATAAAAACCTCGTGAAATATTCGGCGTACACAGAGCAACATGGGTAAATCGGGCCCATATAAAAACTTGATTGCGGGCAACAATGAGACTCAGGATTTCTTGCTTAGTTTTGTGCAGATTAGTATAGTCCATGCACCCGCATCCACACGATATAGGACAGACTTTACGGAACAGTGTAGAATCGCCACGGGATATAATTGCTGATATCAAAGCACGAAGATAAGAGATCGAAAAAGCCTCACTGAATCAGGGAGACTTTTGAACTCAAATAATAGGCCTAATAATATATTAATTAATTAGTAATAAACAGAACAGAGTTTATTGGGCTCCGTTCGCGACCTGACGCTCTTTCTTTTAACTGTCAAGGAAACATGAAAACGATTCGGCATCATTGGTGCAGGCATACGCGAAATGTATAGTATCTATTTCATTTTCAGAGACATGACATTATCAAATTGATAAAAGTTGGTGTTTTAGTTAGTTAGTCAGTCAGTTAGTTGGTGAATTAGTAACTTAATTGGTTACTTATTTATTTTGTTTGTGTATGTCATTACATGAATGCTCAATTGTTTCTTTCTTTAGAGAGTCAATTGCTTACATCAAACTTAATATTTTGGAGGTCATGACGCTGTGATCGATTTGAAACCTATAGGACCTTACTCTGGATTTTAACCTGGTAACACGAGCCAATTGGTCTTCTCTTATTATGGTCGCACTTGGTTCTACTATACGTGAGCTATAATATTGATGGGGAGCACTCAGTGTCTTTATGACCCACATAGATATGCTAAATCCAGTCACTATCACTGTTTTCTCCCGGTTGCTACATGGACCTTGCTGTGTTTGTTGTTGTTGTTGTTGTTGTTGTTGTTGATATATTGTTTTTCTCGTTATGATTCATATCATTGTCATTATTATAATCATCATCAGCATCGTCATTAGCCAGTGTCATTATCAACATCATCATTATTATTTCATTTCATTTTATGCATGAATGATGATATTGTATCATCATTGGCATCACCATTAATATTGTTTTAGTGTTATTACTATAATCATATTATCAAGTTAGTTTAAAATTTAGTTTTTAATTTGAAATGACGGCTGATGACAAATAATATTTCTTGGAGAGCCTCATAATGAATTAGAATTTTCGAGTAGCAAATCTGCGACACTGCCGTCAGTAAAAGTCTCATGATGGCGCTCTTTACATTATGAGGCTCAATCACGAGCCGTAACTTGAAAAGCGAAAGCTGCTCATTTTGATAAATGAGATTATACTTACACTGTCATCATTGATGAATAGATAATCATGCTGTATCAAATCTTCCCAAGACCTTGCCCAGTCTCTTGATATTGTTAGCCCTCTCTCCTTCTATTTTTTTTTTGTCAGAGTCAAAGCATGATTTACAGTGGCGGATCCAGAGGGGGGCGCAACCGGCGCACGCCCCCCTTTATTTTTCGTTAAAAACAAGAGAAATGTAAAGAAAAAAATGAAATAAAACCCGGAAGTGGCACCAGAAATATTAGTTGCGCCTCCCCTTAACAGAATTCCTGGATCCGCCCCTGATTTATTTTCATTGTTAAAAGATCACAATAATCGAAAGTACTTTAGCGAGAAGCCAACGATTAAACGTTCTCACATTAAGTTGTTTTAGATTGAGCATGAAATATTAGAAAATTACATAGTTTTAGAAAATAGTGATCGATAGGAAGAGTCATTTTTGTGTTTTTGTTTGTTTTACGGTCATCACCACTTTGGTCTCGATGAGTGTACTAGAAAGATGTATTATTCTATGTCAAAGTTAACAATGTGGATTGCTGTGGACACCTGCGAAGATCATCCCTGACTTCAGATTTTCGTCGAGAGGGGGGTTTTGCATTACAGTGTGTAAATTAAATGTATTTACGTTGATGTGTAGAGGTATGAGGGATGAGGGGACGGGGAGCCTCACAATGATAAGGAAACAATTTTGTGACTCGTTCCCTCTATAGTGCTTAAGTTGGTTGTACGATGTCCCTGTATGCAATATATTATGATGGAGCTGTCTATATTGGTATCACACTGCATGAATGTGTGTGAACTTCGAGCAAATTGTATGCCTCCTTGGTATAGATAGGGGTTAAAAAGAGAAAATCCATTCCATTCAAGGTCAAACTGACCTATAGAATTGAGTTAAACGAAACAAAGAGATCTATACTTGTGTCACTACAAATATGATACTACAGTAAAATTCGGTTTTCCTGCAATGGCGGTACATTAGCTTTATATAAAGCCCAAGCTATTTTGACTCTTCCACGCTCAAGGTGGGGGGGGGGGGGGGCATTGTGCTTTTGTATAATTTCTTTCATTATTAAATGTATCACCGTCAATATTCTTTGGCACATGGGTAGAGCAACTCAAACTTATGACGCTACATTTAAATTTTCACAAGTATAGCTATTGAGGGCGCTATTCACCAAAACATAAAGAAAAACAAAGTAAATATCCAGGAATCATGGTTTTTCTTTATCTTTTTTTTTTAATCCCAACTATAAATGTCTTTAAAGAGGGGTGAAGGTTGAGGTTGGAATTTTCTTCAATTTGTCTCCCTCTAACAAATTAAATTTGTAAGATCGCAACTGCTGACCTGTAATCTAACAAACATGTCTTTGTGTCTAGATGTCTACATGTCTTAATTTATTTCAGACCAATCAATTTCATATTGACCATAAAAGAGAGGAAGTAGAACTTCACAATTTGTTATGGATGAAAATTTATAAGGTCACTACATGGAGATGCTATTTGTTGCAATGTAAAGAAATGTATTTGACATAGAGTATTGTTTTGGATAGGTAGGCCTACATGTATTGGTATCACATTTCATATTTCCATGATATTGCAGATGGATAACATGATAAACAAATGATACTACATCAGGTAAAAATTTAAAACGATACAACGTAAAAGGGTCTTCTTCGAAGATACTGGTTTCTATTATGATCTAGTTTTTTTTATGCCTATTTCACATGAAAAATATTGCAAATAATAGTAAGACCATTTCAGAGCCGTTCAAAGTCATAATTACTTCATGATTTGGTCCTTCATTATAAAAACAAAAACGAAACTCCATTCCATGAACTGTTATACATAATTTATTGTTAACTGAAATTGGAACAGAAGAACAAGCGAAATCTGACTGACATGGTTGTCTGTTTGTGATTGCCATGGCAACCAGCAATATTAGACATAGCTGAACTATATATGAAGATGTTTGCTATATTTTTTTAAAGAAAAAGTCATTAGATTTGGTTGAAGTTGGGTATAAAAGGGCGTAGGAGTGGCAAAATAATGAAATGTGGTAGTGAGCACAATATGCCCCCTTCCCCCCCCCTCCCCCGATTTATAGGGCTATAGATGCATATAAGGGGGGGGGGGGGTCAATGTTCTCATCGTCTCAAAACACTTTTTGTTTTGTTATTTTATTTTTTTTTTGGGGGGGGGGTGTGCGTATTAAGATATCAAAACAGTTTTTTGTGGGGGGTGGGGTCGTTAACTAGGCGGACTCGGAACACTATAGTAAATCTTATTACACCTTTTGCATAAGTGTTTTAATTTTTCAAGTAGATTTTGTGCGTGTGTGCGTTTGTATGTGCAGCATTGTCAACCTCTTCTTGCGTTTTGAATGTTACATTGTAGATTCAAACATAGAGTAACTTTCATTTTGATCCCGTAGCCTGTGTACTCGTTAATGTAGTGAATTAAAAATATGTATATTGACAGCTTAACTCACAAGTTTAGATGTAACATGTTTTCATATGACGCGTACTGAATGGCCGCCATAAATAACCAAAAACAACAAAACTGTGTTTATTTTCGACTTCTTTGTTGGTGCCCCTCTTGCTTGCGGGTTACCATATACAGTGGTGATTAGAATTCGTCATTGTTGAAAGGCCGTTGATAAGATCTCACCCTTCGCTTGGAATCTTTATTTGTTCTCCGAGAATTAAGTTCAACAAAAATAACGTCTCATAGCCTGCAAAGGACCGAAGTCCACTTTAAATTCTCTGCATGGATTTTATGCATAGCTTTAAATAAGTAAGGGGAACTTTTAGGACCAATCACTTGTATGGAATATTCGAGCCACCTTGACTGCAAGATTAATAGCTCACATGTCTTTCGCAGAAATCGATCGGATTCATTACAAATTAACGGGGAATTCCTGCACGTATTCTTCAGCCTGCGCATGAGAGTAAAGGGGTAAGTATAGAAATGAGAGGAAGTTGTAATAGTAAATGAATATGTTAATTACGTCTGTAGCTAAAATCTCGTTGACTATACTGCAGAGAACGCCTATATAGCATCAAACACAACGAGTTCCACAGATCTATTGCATATTTTATAGCACTCCTGTAAGTATACATAATAATTATGTATATCATGCTCAAATTAACGCGGGGAGCCGTTGATTATTGAGTTCAAGTTAAATGTGGTGCAGGCCAATAGTGTCGTCTGTAATTGTCTTCGTGTAATGGTATAGTGGGAAAACGGTGTTCTTGGGCCAATCAGTGTTCTTGGTTTATTCAGTAATACTAATGTGCAAAATGCTCAGCTGTTGTACATAAGGGTATATTTGCATCAAACATTTTACGTGGATCCAGTGAATGCAGAGATATATAATGTACAACCCCTTAAGTGGAGTTTGAAGAAAATCCGTTCAAAATTGACGCATTATCAAATATTTCGATTAAACTTCCTGGTTAAGAAGGCTGCAACAATTCATGCTATCAAAGAAGAAGAACGGTATCAGAAAAAAAAAAGTGGTTCACAAATTCCACAAGAGGATTCCTCAAAATTATTGTTTTATGAAAAGCACACACTCCTAAATTGCATGCAGGGTAATTATCATTCGAAGGGTGTATGTTATACCCTCCCCTTCTGAAAGAGGTAAGTCAAGTGCTCCATCACTGTATGCTCGAAATATATAGATAATATAGAATTCTCTTTATATAGTATCATATGCCTATACTACTGCGACAAAACGGACGTAACTAAAACTTTTAAAAACATTTACAACTTATGAACGAAATATCAAACTTCACTGATGTGTTCTACGGACATTTCTGCATAAATACTGAATACACGATAGCCACCGTTATTGCATTCTCTGACATCTTACTAAAATTGTAGACACATACACAGATGGTGATACACTCTGGTCTTTTATACTCCCTCTGATAAAGAGCGTATATGAGTCAGATAGTAGCAACAGCTAGAAAATAAGCACATTATTGGATGAATTGTCTTAAGTTATGACGTCAAGGACACTCCTTCTATATACCAGAATCGGTAGCATGATCTTATTGATTTTTTTTCCTGTATATCTATTTCTGTTTTTGTTTTGTTTTTCATGCGACCATGTTATAGTGATGACGTTCATATACTGTCAGAACCACTGATGACATCACCTTCAGTTTACCCACGGGCATTTAGTGCGTCAGTCGCTTATGTCCTCCAATCAGCACTGTTACTGTTACGTCATTGGTGAAGGCGTTATAACGACCCTGCTCAATGTGTCACTCTACGTGCGTTACCCATCAATGATGATGTCATTTATTATATCAAGACATGATTAACTTGGTCTCCAGAAATCCTTCGGTCCTATACCAGGGTTTTTAAGTAGGCCCTATGTTGGAAAACGTCACCTACGACTTCTGGTTGTTCCGATACACTATACCTTCAAACAAGTGCAAACCGTTGCCCGTGGTGATATACAAAGGTGTACAGGCCGCATATTACTTCCCCATTGCATGATTGTGATGAAGTGCACAAGATTGTTTCTTTATGCTTTGAATATAAGTTTGATGAAACCACAAACAAGTTGTGAATTGAACGTAATTGAAAGTGATCCTCAAGTCAGCAATGAAGTCGTATTTCCTTTTTTTTAATCATTTACAGGAAAAGAGGTGGTCTTAAAGAACGTGCAAGTGTTCATCAACATTGTGAGTGGTAATAATGTTAGTGTTTATGCGTGTGTTTAGATTATGTATAATGGTCGTAAAGGCATGCCAGTTGAATATATATATATACATACGCTCAGTGTTTCAGGAATTGTAATCAATAAGTCGTAAATTCTCTTTAGGATATAAGTAAATGAAATCGATGTTCCTTTCCTATAATTCGGAGAGGATGACTGAATACAAACGAATGTTAAAAATCGAATTACGTGAAAGAGAATTCAGAATGTAGATACTTAACTAACTTTATAGGACGAACTTAATATTTTGATATTGTTTATTCCGGATTTGCCATAGTTCTTCAGCATTGTGTGTATAATTATGAAGAAAATAATTATCTTGGCGAGGATGATGCATGCTTATCTCATCACTTTCTTTATCATATTATGACATATGAAAATTGAATAATTCAACTTACGAATAGAGGAGTAATTATACACTCTGAAGAAAAATAGGTTCAACTTTGAACCTTTACGTGTGACAAAATTGTACCTCTACGGGCACGACGGGTGCAACTTTGCACCTCTCAGACCAGTGAGCATGTTTAAATCTGCCACTTTGCACCGTTAAAGGCGCTACTGTGACACACGCATAATAAATGTGCAAGGTTGAACCTATTTTTCTTACAGAGTATAGACCTAAAGCTCATTGACATTGACAGACAATGTTAACTTCCATGAGAATTTCTGTCGTGCTTTGAATCGGCTGGATATTGTCTAAATGCATTAGTCCGTTTTCATGGCCGGAAATCAGCTGATTGTCACGACTGTATACGACAAATATCCTAATAGCCGTATGATAACCAAAATAGCATCAGAAGGCCAAAATAATATCGACTTCCACGAGAACTTCTGACTGGATACTGTCGAAATGCAGTACGTTGTAAACCGTTGTGGTGGCCGTAATTATTGTGCACAACAATGTCTTAAAAGCCGTATGAAAAAAGCGCCAGGCATGGCAGAACTGTATCTCATTATTATAATTATATGTTATTATACTTCAGTTGTCTATCTAGCTGGGCATGACATGGTTTCGAACAACTATAACAGCTTTTCCTGATGTGTGAAATTTTATCATCGATATCCACGTTGAACTGTGTCCTAATTAATCTCCAACTTTACTCAACAGAATACTGAAGGATGGCGTCCGTATAGATTCACCTCAGCCTTTGTTTACCGCAAGTCAACACAAAGCTGATGGTCAACAAAATCGTGTACAAACAACGGAACTGTTTTTTTTTTTCTTCAGCGAATTGGTTAAAGATATCTCCAAGTACTTTTGAGCGCTACAAACGATTTACATCGAAGCTGATCCAAGGTTAGAGGGGAAAACACGTGCAATAAGTAGCGTTTGATACGTCATCTACTGGTTCAGTCAATCATGAAGGCATTAGAAGCAAAAGTCGTCATTCTTGGCAAAGAAGGTAAGCCTAGGAACGATAACCCTTAAAACTAATCAGTCAATCGATTATCAATGATAAAGACCGTATACTTACAATGTATTCAAATTCTATGCATGCTTTGTTTACCGAAGTTGTCCTTAACAACAAAGCCTGGCGGAGGCCTGTCATTATTATACCTAGCAACAATCACGGTGCATTCCTGCGTTAGAAACTTCATTGGAGGGAGCAGGTGAATTGAAAGGTTCGTTGCTATCCCTATCAGGCTGTCGGAAAAGAATTATTCGATACAACTTACATGTAAATACAAAACAGAAACAGTCCATCGCCTGTCATGAAATTTCAAGCGCTGTAAATGTCGAGGTTATGGTTATACAGGATTGATACAGGGAAACATTTTACCTCTGAGAACTAGACGATCCTGAACTCAGTACATAAAAAGGCTTCATTCAAATAACTCGCTGAATTCATTTTCACTCTTGTCGTCGTACATTAACGTATTTACGTCTGTCCTTGCGGCCGCAGTTAACTACAGGTATTTCTATGTAGTAATCATTATCATAATTTCCACGTGACAGTTTTGTCATGTTATCTAAATTTGACACTGACAGAGACTTTATTGCAGACCAGTGTTTGCTCATGTTACACCTAATGCATGGAATAGTTCACCCGCGTTGTAATGCATAAACCATTTTAAGCCGGCACGGACCGCCTAACAACTGAAAGCACCCCCTCTATGGCCATACCGGCAAAATTGCTCTGAGATTATTAGTTACCATGGAGACTATTATTGTTGATTCACATCCGGACTCTCGGTCACTTACACGCGAAGGACGGTCTTTGACCTTACAACAGTCTATGCCAATGTTAGTCTGGTCGGCAGTTAGTTCTTTGAAGTTGTTAAACGTTTTTGATCTTGTTCTTTTTGTTCGTTTTGTTCCGAAGAGGTTGTCAGTGTACAGCAATTTAGAGGTTTTTGGTAGGACCGTTGATCGTCAGAAGTTTTTTTTTTTTTCTTCTTCTTTTTCTGTCGCGACGACCGGGCTTCGCTTATGGGCGACCAAGCTTTAACCTATGAATAGAACATGGATCCATGAATCATATCAAACTTCTTCGCAGTGAATCAAAATTCTTCACAGTAAAGAAGTTTCTTGAGGAATTTTTAGAAACTCCTTCACTTATCTGCCTGCAAATAACGCCTACCTTGAATCCCTGCACACCTAACTATGCCTGAATTAAAAAAAAAAAATACATGAATTTCACCTTAAAGTACGTGGCACATAGGGGCCTATAAAATGCAGACATTTATAAACACACATACCTATTCATACGCATGCTGACATAATAATACAAGCATAAGCAAGTAATCATGACAGGGGCGGCGGAACCGCCCCCCCCCCCCACTTTTGCACCGTACAAAGGAATACATAAGGTGCCACCACTTTGCCCCCCCCCCCCCCACACACACACACTTTTTTGTTACCCCAGAAGTGCTTAAGTGGCACTAGAAAGAATATAGATAGAAACCTTGAAGTGTGAGCGCGTGCAACAATAAGTGACTATACAGATATACATACGTTCATATACACGCATATGCAAACTTACGTGTGTGTGATATAAATAAATGTACATATTGATGATATTCGTGTTTGAGTATTGTGTTTCCGTGCATGCGTTCTCCAAATTAATGATTGTACACTTACCCACTTCTTATCTCTGTTTTCCACAAAAAGGTGTCGGGAAGACGAGTATTGTGGTGAGGTATGTGGGCAAAATCTTCAGTAAGCAGGTCAGCCCAACCGTTGGAGCATCCTTCTTTACGTTTAAAATGTAAGAAAAAGGGTACACAGTAGTATCATGTTTATGATGATCCATCTACCATTTTCTGTCTTATATATAATATACTCGTTTATTGTGACCGATAGCAAGTTGATGAGTTTTGAAATGCAGCTGAAAACCGAACAAACAAAATGTACAAGAAGAGAAAAGGAATAAGTGGCCGACTAGCTTTTTTTTTCCCACTGAAATCCATTGCCATCGGCTGCTCCTGAGATCATGAATGTATCGCTGCAAAGGCCATGTATTTTATTTGATGTAAGGACTATATTGCGGTCTTTCTCAATTTTGTCATGAGTTTAGCCCTAACAGACTTTAAGTGGTGACTTATCGATGTTTTAAAAGCATAAAGATGTATATAATTCGCTGATTTTATGATGAGAAAATATTGTTATGTGGAATTTATGACATTTGCCAGCTTTTTACTGCACTTTGTTATACTTTTCCTGAATGGGAACAACTATAAATAACATATTTCATGAGTATTTGATGTTGTTACATAATTTTTGTCATCATTATTGCCATCATTTCATCTCTTGCTAAGTATTATGACATCATCATTAATTCGTGATGTCTTCATCCTCCTTAATATTATGACGATATTTGTATTGTTTCAAACATCTTTATTTGAGTCCTCATATCAAGGGTATGTTTTTGCCATAGAACTCTTTGATTATCATTCATCATTCTCATTATGGGGCAGAGATGTACAAGATTATACTCATATTTATAAAATGATGAAGAAGATCTTGATGATTTGTTGACAGGTAGCACGTGACCAGGAATTTTTATTGCCTAACACGTAATTCCGCTTACGACCCTTCATACATAAAGTATGACGGGTCATTAGAACTGTCACCCCGCGGTGGTGAACGGGCGAGATTTCATCGTTTTAATTCATCGCGATGAAGGTGATTTATCAAACAACCAGAATCTGTTCATCATTTTATAAAGCAAATAATGAACGTCGTTTTGTTCGGGCATTACGTCATGGTATCGGTACTACCTACAGTTGGTACCTTCGAAGCAGTCCAATCACCCTCAATCGGCTATCGACTCGGGCTAGTAGACTATTCCAAAGGTACTATGTCTGGGTAATTCTTACTAATGCCCTTACTAACGTGTCTTGTAAGTCTTGTCTGTGACGCTTGTTTCATCATCAGGAACGTAGACAATCACAGGATCAAGCTACAGCTGTGGGACACGGCCGGCCAAGAGAGGTTCCGCTCAATGGCGCCAATGTACTACCGCAAGTCGAACGCGGCCTTTCTCGTCTACGACATCACGGATTCCCGCACTTTCGAGAACATGAAGCTGTGGTCAGAAGGTCAGAGGGATGCAGTCCAGAATTCTCAAAACTTTGATATTCCAGATAAATTTGCACCGTACACAGAGAGTGTAAAGCAGACGAAGACAAAATTGACCATTTTCTCTCTTTCATCACCTCTCTTTGATTATGATACCTAATGTTTCTAAGCTTAGCTTAAAGAATACGATACATGTACTCCCTGCTGAGTACTGGGCCCCGTTGCATAAAAGTTACAATTATGGTAACTTTGCCATCCAATGGTAACTTCCATGAAATTCTTGATTTTGATTGGCTGTTGAGCATTGTTACCATGGTAGTTACCATTGGATGGCAAAGTTACCATAATAGTATCTTTTATGCAACGGGCCCCCTTCTGGTGACGCTATAAATTTTTGGCGCTTGTAATAATTACTATATCATGATTGTTTAGTATAGTTTCGCGCAGTGTTGTTTTGGGGTTTCGCCTTTACGTCTCAATGAAAAGTGGTGTGTAGAATCAATGACCATGTAGTGGAGAATGGCGGGAATTATAGCGTGATAAAGACAATGTAAGTCATATAGAGTTCCAACATATTACTTTTAACCTGCAATCCACTAAAATATAGAGTGAAAAGGAAATGAGTTGATAATATTGTCAGTTTCGGCGAAATTAATATAGGTCGCATTGATAAATGCAGTGAGTTTGACGCACTTTATTTTCAATATCTCTGAGAATGTTCTCAAGAGATCTAGGCCTAATAAGAAAAAAAAAGTAATAAAGGCTTACGCAATCTGCATCCTGTTGAATGCCCTCGAGTAGGTTTGCATAGCTTAATCATACACTGTGTTAACGTTAAATGGATGATAACCATCTATAATCATTGTCCTTTTTCCCCTTTTCCAGAGCTTGAAAAGAATATCGACGGTCCTATAGGTAATTATCAAAACTTAATTAACTTATGAGTTGACCAGCGTAGTCGATTATAAGGCTTCTGTTGGCAAATTAGAGAAAGCGTGAGTTTCGTGTTTTGTATAAGAGAGTGTATCATGAGCGTTTTTTACGTTTCACAAAAATAAAAACGATCCTTGAATGTCCTGAGAAAATCTGGCAAAACATTTCACAGGATACTATGAACATTTTCAGATAAAGTGACTAATAAATAAAAAAAAATATTAAACAAAAATAATAAAAAATGAAGAGTTTGTTTGCAAAACCCGATAAGTCCATTTTTGAAGATTTTGAAGTACGGTCTCTGTGATAAAGTACAAAATAATACCTTTTAAATGATATATTGGTCACTAGATATAAAGGTACATTTTTGAAGTTATGGTCAAAAGAAGCAAAAATTTTCTTATTATTCTCTTTATTTTTCTTGACCTTTAATCGCAAATATCTCCATTTGGCAAATATGGACTTATCGGTTTTTTCGAACAAACTCTTCAAATATAAAATACATATCATAAAATTATGAATGTATTCCCATTGGGTAAAAGGTTTACAACCGTTGCAATAAGCAATCGTTTAGTTGCCAAAGAAAGAACCATAAATCTACAGTTTATTGCGAGTTGAATGCCCCTGGAGTCGCGGTAACCGCAAATATTGTCAGGTGCGATCGTGTATAGTGCCATGACTTCAAAGTCATGGCCAAAATGGTCACCATTTTTCTCGATTTCTCTTTCCGTCTGTATCAGTGATTTGCATCCTTGGCAACAAATGTGACCTGGCTGACAACAGGCAGGTATCGGCCGAGGAAGGCCTGCAGTACGCCGCCAGCATCGGCGCACTCTTCTTCGAGACCTCGGCGCTGAAAGATGAAGGTATTGATATCCATAGGCATATCACTTAGCGTTTCATTTCATTTCATTTATCTTTTATTCTTCTTTTTCCAACAAAAAGCAACACAGAATAAATCAGGAATAATCAGGAATTATATCATAAACTTGTACAGTCATGTACATTAGACTTTGCAAAGGATAAATGATGCAGATAAAATATATGCATGCATACTGGCAAAAAATACAAAGTCATGCTTCAGTTGAGAAAAAAAAAATAATTGAGAGGTCCACTAAAAAGCAAGCTTGTAAATTGTGAACCACTCAGAGAAAAATAATATGAAATATTTATTTGCAAATGCTTAGCACAAATATAGCATGAATCCGTATAGTCCCAGTTATGTTCAGTAAAAATTTCTGACTGTAAACAAACGCTCCGTTGAAGGAAAGAAGAAAAATACCACTGTAAAAATGTTCATCAATTGAAAGTCTCAACTGTTACGCCGAAGGAGGAGCAGATTGTCAAGTATGCAGCATTCCTTTGTCCTATATACATGATATGAATGGTATACCATGGAAGATACTGACAAACGCTTGATCCAAAAAAACAAAACAAAACAAAACACGCTATTATTTTTTTTCATTTATGTCTTCATTGATTTTCATAACAGTTGCATAACAAGAATAAATACAAACAGAAATCACAGTATTCCATGATAATACTGTAAAAAGGGAGAGCAAAAAAGAAAGATAAAAAAAGGGATATAATATTTTTAAAAATGGGGTATAAAGTTAAAAAAAATGATTTGCAGCGTTTTCAATATGGTGCCAACAAATGTTTACAGTCAGTCATATATACAAGTAGCTCCCGACCCAATGAAGTTATATGTGTTATATCCGCATCCTGGCATTCCTTATCTGGTTCTCTGACGCAGGCGTGTCGGAGGCCTTTCTACGGGTGGCCCTGGCTCTCATTTCGCTCGCGAAGAGCACGAGTGCGTCGGGGATGGCGATCAAGGACTACGACACCAGTCGACGTCAGTCAGCTGACATCACTGCTTTCCCGGCCCACCTTCAGATGCTGCGAGAGAAGGCTGAGGCAGCTGGTGGTAGCACCTTCGAGGAGGAGGAGGACGACGACGGACACGGCGGGAAATCGAGTTGCTGTTCTTCGTTGTCGTGATGAACGGCTATGATGACTGCTCAGTGCGAAGAAAACGCCCCGTGTAAAGTCTAGGAGGAAGACGAAAGGAAGAGAACAGTCTTCATTGTGTACAGAGAGAGGGAGAGAGAGATAGAGAGAGAGGGAGAGAGGGAGAGAGAGAGAGAGTGGGAGGGAAAATGAACCTGAAATGTATTTGACTTCGTGCAAACAGGTGTATTTCTCTCGAGTGGCATTCATATCTATA